>NW_026867073.1:0-289560 GCF_026571515.1 Ruditapes philippinarum
AAGAAAATTTTGGACTTGTGAGAGGCTATAAATGACCCCAGATTGATCATAAGGTAACGTGTAACCAACGCTGAAAAGCATTTGACTCTATCTCAATCCATTGAGAAGTTGCAGCACTTTGAAATCAATTATAATGGAAAAAATCAACGCAAAATAGTGATTTTTGGCAATTTTGAGATGTCCCCTCGTTGCCATGGTAACAGAAAATTTAAGCCTGAGCATGTTGTTGCAAGGGCAATGGTCCAGTCAACATTTGTGCCAAGTTTGATTAGTGTTGAAGCAGTTTTTATAGTATTATAGCAATTTGAACTTGTAACGGGAGACTTTTCAATGAAAACAGCCATTTTTCACAAAATGCTCATGAAGTAATGGGTTAATGAAAAAAATCAAAAAAATCTACAAAACAACAATTTTTCTTCAAATTTATATATGACAGGCCATGTTTAAACATGGAAAAACGCGATTTAGAGTAATTTCAAGTATTTTCATCATTTTCTGTTAACCCATTACTTCATATACACGCCTTTTAACGCCTTTTTCACCCCCCCCCCTTTTTGTTGTCTCAAATGGTGAAAAAATGCATTATTTAGGCCCTTAACACTTGTTTTTGTTTGAGAAATGTTGTTAAAAAAAGTGACCACTTTTTCGGCGCGGCCCCCCAACCAAAAGATACATCAGGGGGTTGCCAGAAGGGGGATGTGCCCCCTTCTGTTTGGGGGTTTGAAGGGGGGCGGAGTCCCCCTCATCGCCAAGAAAATTTTGGACTTGTGAGAGGCTATAAATGACCCCAGATTGATCATAAGGTAACGTGTAACCAACACGCTGAAAAGCATTTGACTCTATCTCAATCCATTGAGAAGTTGCAGCACTTTGAAATCAATTATAATGGAAAAAATCAACGCAAAATAGTGATTTTTGGCAATTTTGAGATGTCCCCTCGTTGCCATGGTAACAGAAAATTTAAGCCTGAGCATGTTGTTGCAAGGGCAATGGTCCAGTCAACATTTGTGCCAAGTTTGATTAGTGTTGAAGCAGTTTTTATAGTATTATAGCAATTTGAACTTGTAACGGGAGACTTTTCAATGAAAACAGCCATTTTTCACAAAATGCTCATGAAGTAATGGGTTAATGAAAAAAATAAAAAAATCTACAAAACAACATTTTTTCTTCAAATTTTATATGACAGGCCATGTTTAAACATGGAAAAACGCGATTTAGAGTAATTTCAAGTATTTTCATCATTTTCTGTTAACCCATTACTTCATATACACGCCTTTTAACGCCTTTTTCACCCCCCCCCTTTTTGTTGTCTCAAATGGTGAAAAAATGCATTATTTAGGCCCCTAACACTTGTTTTTGTTTGAGAAATGTTGTTAAAAAAAGTGACCACTTTTTCGGCGCGGCCCCCCAACCAAAAGATACATCAGGGGGTTGCCAGTAGGGGGATGTGCCCCCTTCTGTTTGGGGGTTTGAAGGGGGGCGGAGTCCCCCTCATCGCCAAGAAAATTTTGGACTTTTGAGAGGCTATAAATGACCCCAGATTAATCATAAGGTAACGTGTAAACAACGCTGAAAAGCATTTGACTCTATCTCAATCCATTGAGAAGTTGCAGCACTTTGAAATCAATTATAATGGAAAAAATCAACGCAAAATAGTGATTTTTGGCAATTTTGAGATGTCCCCTCGTTGCCATGGTAACAGAAAATTTAAGCCTGAGTATGTTGTTGCAAGGGCAATGGTCCAGTCAACATTTGTGCCAAGTTTGATTAGTGTTGAAGCAGTTTTTATAGTATTATAGCAATTTGAACTTGTAACGGGAGACTTTTCAATGAAAACAGCCATTTTTCACAAAATGCTCATGAAGTAATGGGTTAATGAAAAAAATCAAAAAATCTACAAAACAACAATTTTTCTTCAAATTTATATGACAGGCCATGTTTAAACATGGAAAAACGCGATTTAGAGTAATTTCAAGTATTTTCATCATTTTCTGTTAACCCATTACTTCATATACACGCCTTTTAACGCCTTTTTCACCCCCCCCCCTTTTTGTTGTCTCAAATGGTGAAAAAATGCATTATTTAGGCCCTTAACACTTGTTTTTGTTTGAGAAATGTTGTTAAAAAAAGTGACCACTTTTTCGGCGCGGCCCCCAACCAAAAGATACATCAGGGGGTTGCCAGAAGGGGGATGTGCCCCCTTCTGTTTGGGGGTTTGAAGGGGGGCGGAGTCCCCCTCATCGCCAAGAAAATTTTGGACTTGTGAGAGGCTATAAATGACCCCAGATTGATCATAAGGTAACGTGTAACCAACGCTGAAAAGCATTTGACTCTATCTCAATCCATTGAGAAGTTGCAGCACTTTGAAATCAATTATAATGGAAAAAATCAACGCAAAATAGTGATTTTTGGCAATTTTGAGATGTCCCCTCGTTGCCATGGTAACAGAAAATTTAAGCCTGAGCATGTTGTTGCAAGGGCAATGGTCCAGCCAACATTTGTGCCAAGTTTGATTAGTGTTGAAGCAGTTTTTATAGTATTATAGCAATTTGAACTTGTAACGGGAGACTTTTCAATGAAAACAGCCATTTTTCACAAAATGCTCATGAAGTAATGGGTTAATGAAAAAAATCAAAAAATCTACAAAACAACAATTTTTCTTCAAATTTATATGACAGGCCATGTTTAAACATGGAAAAACGCGATTTAGAGTAATTTCAAGTATTTTCATCATTTTCTGTTAACCCATTACTTCATATACACGCCTTTTAACGCCTTTTTCACCCCCCCCCTTTTTGTTGTCTCAAATGGTGAAAAAATGCATTATTTAGGCCCCTAACACTTGTTTTTGTTTGAGAAATGTTGTTAAAAAAAGTGACCACTTTTTCGGCGCGGCCCCCCAACCAAAAGATACATCAGGGGGTTGCCAGTAGGGGGATGTGCCCCCTTCTGTTTGGGGGGTTTGAAGGGGGGCGGAGTCCCCCTCATCGCCAAGAAAATTTTGGACTTTTGAGAGGCTATAAATGACCCCAGATTAATCATAAGGTAACGTGTAAACAACGCTGAAAAGCATTTGACTCTATCTCAATCCATTGAGAAGTTGCAGCACTTTGAAATCAATTATAATGGAAAAAATCAACGCAAAATAGTGATTTTTGGCAATTTTGAGATGTCCCCTCGTTGCCATGGTAACAGAAAATTTAAGCCTGAGTATGTTGTTGCAAGGGCAATGGTCCAGTCAACATTTGTGCCAAGTTTGATTAGTGTTGAAGCAGTTTTTATAGTATTATAGCAATTTGAACTTGTAACGGGAGACTTTTCAATGAAAACAGCCATTTTTCACAAAATGCTCATGAAGTAATGGGTTAAAGAGATTGATTTAAATGATGATGTAATTCTTTCTTAAATCAACTCAATTTCAAAATCCCAACCCAGTTTGAAAACAAATACATTTAGATGTGTGTAGCGATCATTAATAGAATTCTTTTAGCCAATTGGACAGTTCCTGTAATGTTACTGACTATTAATGTTTCATTAATATTACAACATTTGTTAACGTAAACGTTATATAACTTTGAATTAAGAAAATAAAAATACTTAGGCAAGTAAAACTTGATATACCTAAATAAACAAAAGTAAATGCATCTATGTTAAATAATTAGTGATGACACTAGATCTGTCATATGTGTGGTGAAAAGATAAGTCGTATAATGCGAAGATCTACACAGTTTACGTTTACATTAAAAAAAAAACATATAATTATTCTGTAAAAATCAATTTTCTTTTTATTTTGTCTTTATAATGAAGTTGTTTGAGCCATTATGTTTTTATGTGCCGTTATATGTCGCAACGACGCTAAATGTCGCACTTGTCGCCAAATGTTGCGCTATCACCGCTAAATGTCGCAAACGCCGCTAATTGTCTCAAAATATTTTGCCCTTTATGTCACTGATGTCGCAATATCTTAATTCGTGTTTAATAACTATAATGACGGAAAATACCCTGAAAGTGGCCACATTCTGACAAAAACTCATTTTTTAAATTTCTTTTATTCGTATCGTACCTTTATTCACAATTGAGGCTTAAAGCCTTTATTGACTCGCAGTTGTAGGACAATCACTCGACCAAATTTTCCTATGTATGCAAGTAAGCCTTATCTGTTATGGCACTCACTAGTGAGGTGTTTCTTTATAATTTTACATATAAAATGGCATTGGAATAATGGGCATCGTTTTATGTGAAATTACATTTCCTCTGTGTCATTAAAAAGTGTTTCTTCGATCTAACTCTCGCATTGATAACTTTTCCATCTTGAGGAAATGTAACATATAAAAGTTCCAAGGCATGACGCATGTACAATATAAATTGATAAAGTTTTGAATGAGTTGAAATCAAAAGCAGTTGTCTAAATGTGACAACTGTTCACAAATCTGCACCTTTACATTAAAAGAACTAAATGAATTCACCAGTATAGAGATACATGTAAGCTAAGCTGCTCATCGATGCAGACTGAACCTGCTGTGTACTTATGGCTGACTTACTGAGAAATTTGTACCTTGATATTCCAAGATCGATAGACATTTCTAAACATATTGAAGTTTGAAAAGTACATTTTACCAATTTAGCAGGTTATGATTACAAATAAGTACGGTCTTACAAGTGTCAGAATCGTCGGCTGCTTAAATTTGAACTATTTTTGTTCTTGCAGTCCATAACATTACCTTTACTATTACAAGTATGATAAGTAGAATATACAAATTGAATGCGTACTTTGACATAAATGCCCCCAGGTTAGTATTATATATCCCCAAATTTTATGCACATGAAACGTTTTTGTCTTCAGAACTTGATTCCTCATTTGCAGCATCCTTCATTTCCTTGAAAAAAGAATCGGAAGTGACATCAGCAACATCCTGGTCACCCATTTAGGTATAAGACAACTAAATTACTAATAACATGTCAAGGGCTTAATTAAGAACACACACAACCAAATATGTATTAATTAAATAAAAATGTTAAACACTGAAATGCTTTATTGTATTTAATCATAGCAACTTTTGATTTTTAGGTGATCAAACTTTCATGAATGCTTAGGCAACCATGAATAGAATGTTCATGAGTAAATAAATGTATGCAATATTTACGAATATTCCAGCAGTCATAAATAAATTTCTTAATAAAAACATAAAAAAAAAACAAAAACTAAAAACTAATGAGTGAAAATACGTCGAATTGAAACAGTGAAAGAAGTATCATAATATACACCGTTACATTTAAATTCCGAAGAATTCCTTAACTGAATTACTCCTTGAACCATCACACCCATTGTGGAAATCTTACTGATATAAGATGTAGCATCTGTTTGTACATATTTTGACAGTGACAAACAGCAGTAATGGTACTAAAAATAATTTGAATATGAGAGGAACTTAAGTGTTAAGTAACCCTTTCTATAAGTAAAAGTGTTGGCATGGACATTTTGAATGACTGAAGTTTGATTTACTCAATATTTTTGGGAAATATTTGAAGAGTACCTATATTGTATCTCATTGTTCAAATTATCTTAATTTATTTTATGCTTTTCAGTGGATTACTGATTTATCCGTGAAAATTATATTTGATAATTTCACAGTGAAAATTATCAAAATATAATTTCACTTCTTTCAATGACGAAACTACTTTTTTAAGATTTTCCCCATGTGGTACCTCAATTTTATTTTTACTGACAATTCTGACAATATCAGGCTGTTTAAAGAAAACGCAAAGCTGAAATTGATAATCAACTTAAATGTCAAAAGTAATAAAAAGAAGAAAACTTACTTCTATTCATTCAAATTCCAATCACCAAATTTCATCTCTAAATTTTTTGTTTCTTTTTTACAGTCTGACAAATACATTCCTTCCACATGCAAACTGCTCTTGATAACATTTGGGCACATTAAAGTATCCTACGAGCAATAACTGCCGTACGCTTTATGAAAATTGAAAAGCAATGACAGCTATCACCTCGTAGAACAATTAAACCACCCAGCGTTCCGAGCAAGCTTCCAAGTTTTCCATTTTCCAAGCTCCTTTTCTGAATGTTTTCACATCTGTCAACACTTATTTTTTGTCTGTTTCAATCCTCAAATATGTTTTCTTTCTTTTGAAAAGGTGTATGACTAACAAATCCAAATGATATCCCTCTGAATCAAACACAATTATTTTCCTCCCGTGAAATACACAATTTTTAAAAATGGCTGCCGCTTACATTTAACAAAGCCAGGTCTAATATAAATACGCAGTAAGTAACAGAAATATGGATGGGTTGGAATTTTTCTCCTACAAGAAAATTGTTTGTTTTTATTATTAAAACAAGCGATCATTCATATTTTTTTAACAAAATAAATAATATCACTGTCATTTAACGTTGATTGTCGGACTTATTTTACAGCTCAAAACTTCTTGTTTTTAATGAGAAATTCCGACTAAATGGGGCTCTCAATGGGGAAAACAGATTTTAATATTTACATTAATGTCATGAAAATTTCGTTTAAACTTGTTTTTAAGCATAAAATAAAAAGAAAATTTGTTTGTTTGTTGTGTAAGATTTAATTTTATTTCATCTCGTGAACTTTAAAAACAGTATTCTCACTCGTGGCTACGCCACTCGTGAGAATACTGTTTTTAAAGCCCACTCGATGAAATAAAATTTCATCTTACACACAAACAAACAAATATCCTCTATATATCCATTTCCAGCATGACTGCATTAGAAAGGGTTTCCAATTTGTTTTACTTATTCACTATTATTAAAATTATTACTATATTGCAAACATGACTAGATATACACAATGTATGCAAAAATATAGCTGTGAATGTATATTAGCAAGTAATTGATAAGAATATCTGCAGTTTATAATTAAAAAATACAGCTACTTTCAGAGCACTATCATACATGTATGTGAATAAAAAATGTTTTTGTTGTGAACGTCCGGGATACAAAATGATAAAATGTACAATAGCCTACAATTGAATCGCAACCTTTGTACGTTTTTGCTTAAACAAAACCTTCTGCACCTTCTCCCGACGAAAATTTAATGATTTTTATTAAGTAAAATGTCCTCTGTAGGAAAATTAAAAGACACATTTACTTGACAATCGTGATCCAAAATGGCAGCTTGTTGGTGAAAATATTAACCAATCAGGTAACTCCTAACATAGGTCATTGAAAAATTACGCGGTAAACGTTACTCGTACAATTTTACACACCTCATCACGTGGTAGTAGTAAATTGTGCATATGGTGTGTATGAAGTCCTATAAGACCTATCAAAATGAGGACTCCCAAATTTTTAAAGGAACAATAGAAATCGTGTTTTCGAAGCTAAATCGAAGAAAACAATCTGAGGACCCGTGTGTAAGTCCTCTAAATCGAAACCGTCCTCAGACGGTAGGTCGTTTTTCTCGCACAGGTCCTATGATTGATTGCTGAACAAACACACACACGCGCACGCACATACACACACACACACACACACAACACACACACACAAAAAAAACAAAACAAAAAAAACAAAAAAAAACACGAAATGCACATGATATACACATGCATGGGTTTTAATCGTGTATTAATGATGCGGCGATATCTATTTTCACATTTTATCATAGAGCTATTATTTTGCATTAAATCAACACAAATGGCTTATTTATTCTATAAACATGGTCCCATGGCAATTTTTTTATATTGATTTTTTCATATTGCACATAGATATGCATGCTTACAAACAGTATATATAGACAATCAAATATTGAAGCTTTTTTTTTCGTCCTCTGCTGCGTAGTCGGGAGGGAATTAAACTAGTACCCGCCGTCTGCCAGTCAGTCCGTTTGTAACAATTTTGTGGCCGCTCAATTACTGATTAAAGTTTAAAAAATAACTTAGCACCAATGTGAGATGATGTGCAGTGCGCAAAACCAGGTTGCTGCCCCAAGGTCATGTTCACTCTTAAAGGTCAAATGTAAAACGTCATTTTTTGTGTGTCCACTTCATAACCTTTTAATTTAATTTAACGTTCTTAAAATAAAGGGGTACAACTGATCACCAGTGCAGAGCGCAACAATCAGGTCGCTTCTCCAAAAGCCAAGGACACTCTGAGAAGTCGCATGAAAAAGGAAATCATCATAACATGTCTGCTGCATAGACAAGTTTTTGAAATACCCTAACAAGAATAATCATAATTATGAGATGATGCGCAGAGCTCGGAAACCAGATTGCCTCTTCAAAGGTCAACTTTATTGTCGGTTGAAGGTTAAAAACCGTACTGCGGCAGGGGATATATCCGTCCATTACACTGCCTTTTTAGTGTTGAAACGCTGAGATTGTTTCACCAAAGTTAATATTTTCCATTCTTTTTATTATTCTTTCAATCGATCTTTCTTTAAGAATGTGAATATGTGACCTGTACTTCTATACCAAATTAAGATACAAATCATGTACATACGATATTAGTAGATATTGGTAGTAAAAGACAAATCATTACAACAAATATTTGTAGGAATGTTTCATCAAGCTCGTTTCATAAAAGCTTTATAAAAATGCCATCAGTCAAAATGCAGAGTATTCTTAAGATGACAAACGCTTCATAAATATTCTTTGAAAAATTCAATCGTAATGGTATCAATTGCTCGACTGATGAGAGTGATGCTATAAATCAAACACTGAATTTATTTTGTTGTAGAATATTCTGGCATTTTTTTATACATAAACTGAATATTGGGTTCGTTTCGGGATTATCTTTGTTTTTGGTTTGTATGAACTTATACGCGTTTGATTTCTTTGAATTTTAATAATATGACACATGTATTTACAAGTAAAACATATTGACTGTGACAAAATTGCAATGAAAATAAACAGAATGTATAGATATTGACATAATTATGTTTTAAAGTAGTTCAAATCTTCAAGCATTTTTATCAAAAGCATTTTCTTAAATGCGACTTTTTTTAAATTTTGAAACAAGCAATAAAGTATATAAGAATATGACATGTTCATACATCATGTACATACACGACAGCAGTTCATGCAGCTTAATAAAACGGAAACTTTGATTGTAAGTAAAAAATAAAAACATGATCAAGAAAAAACCCCAGTTAGATTGTCATTAACCAATTAGCTGACAAGTATCACCTTAGCTTAAAATAGCATGCAATGTAAAAATGTCAAAGTAAAAGTGGCACTGTCATCTAAAGATTTTTAAAAATCAATGGTCTTCGTTGTATTCTAGCTATAGATATTCTTCTTTACTAGTCCGAGAGTAAACAAAAAAGTTTGTGAAATGTTCTGATGAAAATTGAGAGACATGTTTTCAATTTTAATGATAAGATATTGTAAATTAGGAAAGGTGTTGACGGTGGAGACATTATTGCCACATACTGATATTTTGCAAGCGTGTTTCTTTGTCAATACCATAAATAAAAAGACCATAGTATTTCTGATGACGTAAATAAAATAGAAGAAACATTACGTAAAATCTAAATCTGTATATAAACTAAGTAACTTACTAGCTTTACTTTACTTTACCGGCTGCGTGGCAAAGTGAATCATTGCTGTCGGGCAAAGTTAAACAGTAAGTAGAAAAAGATAATCAATTTCTATCATGAAATTTACAAAATCCTGTAATCAAATATTGAGCATGAACATTAACACGAATAACAAGGGATTTTACAATTATTGCCATATCACTATCCATTATTGTGTGACATTTTTTCTTATTAAAACTGTAAGCAATCATATACAAAAAAGTATTTTTTCTTAAAAATAACATTTTGCATGTTACAGAAATATTCATCCATAGTTTACTTACTGTAAGACCAACGATTTACCATTAAAATCTCATGTTGTCACAATTTTGGTAGCAATTTGTTTTCGTTAGATGCTCCAAAGCTTTCGCTAAGAGCTCACCATTTGCATGTTTTAATAATGTTGTAATCATACTTCATTGTGGTTATTATTGAAAAAATGTATCAATGCAAATTAAAAAGAACCGACTGTCCTGAACTGAACTGTTTCTCTTATAAATATTTCGTTCAGATTTATATTCTTTTCATTCTGATTATTTTTTTCCTGCGTGGAATCGTATATGGATATAGCTATGATACAGAAACTCCTAATATCAATAAGGTTAATCTTCAACAGTACGTTATATTTAAATAGCATGACAATCTCTTTGTAATTATTCGTTTTTAATGATTTTCTTATTCTGTAAAAAGTACTATCTTAGCTGCAAAATACACAATGTTTCTCTCATTTTTAAACGACAAGCGAATATTTTCAAATCTTAGGATGAGTAATTGCGTCAAAAACTGTGTGGAATGTCGTTATTAGCAGAAGTTACCGCCGAATTTTGATGTGGGAAACAAAAAAAGCTAGTTGGAAATAACACGACGGCATAGATTATTAGATAATCATAAACCGTTATCAGAACATTTTACTCAAAAACGTACCTACACTAGATCCAAAACTATTCCAGGTTGTATTTTCGAAGAATAAATACACCTCCGTTCAAAATCAAGTTCAGTCCTTTTGCTTCTTAATTTACATCTAAAAAAGGTCATGTAAAGTGGTATCAACGAAACGATCTGAAAAAATAAAAGGACATATACTCCAATGATTCGTTATCAATGCTTGACAAAGTGCTTAAAAATCAGAAAATCTCTAAGACATCGTTTTCATATCTTTTCTTTGCTAAACAAGCTTTATCGTTTGTTTGGACATAAATAGGACAAGGGTTTGAATAACAAATAGGCTCCGATCTTCATAGTATGTTTCCTGAAAGGAAATTAGGTTAATTGAGTTATGTATCTAGTCCAGAATGTTGTCGATGCTGAGAGATGAAGGCATGCTAACGATTAAAACATTGATACATGGAACCAGGATGGTGTTTGTATCGTAAATTTAGGATTCCATAATTCAATGCAAAACCATTCTTTAAACAAGTTCTTTGGTCGCCTATACCTTTACATATTTTTTTATCTCTTAGTCGATTTATTGCATATGTTCTTTTGATATTAAAAAAAAAACGAACGAAAAACATGTATTATCTTTTAACCTAAATTTGCAAAGCATATGATTAATTTTGTTTATAATGCAGTACTACACAAATGTCGTTAGTTATAGTTACGTCATCTTTGTTAATTAATGATTTTTGAACTTTGTAAGTTAATAATGTGCCTTAGATATCTAGAATTTAGTTAGAAATTTAATGATGAACATGTATAAGAAAAACTCTTCAGATATACCTTAAAAATATATTACTATAACATGTCATACTATTTTTAAAGCAAATACATTGCCATTGCATTTACCACCGTGAGACTGGAGGTTAGGGCTGCGATACATGAACGTTTCTCCCCTTCTCTGTTCATATTTTGTATCAATATTTTGTACTTACGCTTCAATCAAAATTCTTTGAATACATAAATAACAGCGGTATCAGTGTAAGGATGGCATCAGTGATGTCATAAATCAAACATGGAAAGCTTTGGGAGGATTGATTTATTATGATATTCTATAGTGTTTGATATTTCAAAAGAAAAACCCTTTCATTGTGCAACGGATTATGTAACAAATATGGCAAAACTTGCTTTTTATGAAAGGGAATTTTGCATAAAAACTGCATACACAACTTCGTATTAGCGGTTAAGAAAAAAAGTACATAAACGGATAATATCTAACGAGCATGCGTAGTTGTTGCACGGTTTTTAATATGCGTGACTCAGCTCGTTATGTAAAAATGCTTACTGCAATAAAGGTCCTGGTAGACTTCTTATCAAAACATTAACGCCTCTTTAGCACGTGAAAAGCATGAAACGAGTTACATTATAACAAA
This sequence comes from Ruditapes philippinarum, assembly GCF_026571515.1. Taxonomy (NCBI): domain Eukaryota; kingdom Metazoa; phylum Mollusca; class Bivalvia; order Venerida; family Veneridae; genus Ruditapes; species Ruditapes philippinarum. The sequence goes on from NW_026867073.1 coordinate 11,870, forward strand.
ACGCCGAATTAACAATCTACTGTTATCGCATTCAACTGCAGTAGATATTAGAGAAAACCAAAATTGGTTCAACAATTTTGAAAAGCAGCTACGGCTCGCAACAATATATGAATAACATGTTATAACAATGTAAAATGTGTTAAACATAAACATTGTTTGATGAAATATATGGCGATGAATCTCGTAATTCTTATTTTATCCTATCGACGTTTATTACATTTCTTGCCCGAGAAAAAATAACCAAGTTTAAAACACGCAAATCAAAAAAAAATCAGCCATTTCCTGTATATATTTATAAACAACAGTTTGCGCAAAAACATCTATTTTTAACATCTTAGATTTAAATGTTTATTTATGCTTTAAAATATACTAGTGGCCGTTGACGGTAGCTTGCATTTACCAATACCGTTCATGAACACGCTCAAACAAATCTATCGGCTGTTTATTGGAGAATCTATTGTACCCAACAATCGCCATGGCACAACCTAAATATTGCCATGGCACTTTAATTATTAAGATAAGATTACAAATAAATGTAAAATAAGATAAGAAATTCTTCAACCATTAATGGCAGCCATTGAATGATAACATGCTTTTGATAAAACATCATAAAAAAAACCTATTAACTGAAAACCACTGCCTTCTCAGTTTCACGAAATGGCATGCACGAGGGCAATAAAATCAAAAGGATGACCATCCTGATAGTAATGTCTCATGCTTGATTCGGTTAAAGATATGTAAGAATGCTTACAATTACAGAAATTTTGCCTGTTTTATTACTATCACTCTAATCTTTATAGTCAATCAATTTTGTTTTCAGAAGAGAAACACGTTTGAAAAGATCTTATTTTAGTCTAAAAGAATTGCTTGTTAGAATGAAATATTCGGCCTCTGATTTGGCATATACCGTAAACTTTAATCAAAAATACAAATATTTTCAAATGAAAGGGGGGAAATCAAATATCAGTATTGTTTCCAAGGGCAGTAGCAAATATGTACATTTCCAAACTTAAATCTCAATACCATTCTTTTCTAGATTCTACAGAGTTTCTTTTTAATTTCTTCCTTTTTACAATAATTCTTTTTACAATAAGTAATAAATCGAGTCCTTTTTGCGGATTGTATTTTTTTTAATAAAAATTATCTTGTAAATAACTTTGTCCAACGCAAAATGTTAACTTAATTGTTTATTGTAAATTGAATGTTATTTGTCTCCTATCTATATCCCCCCTGTGAAACTATCCAATTAATACACTCGATGATTTAACGCTCCGCTGTTGAATTTATTTGTTTAACCAATCCTTGAAGTAATTTGAACTCTAAGAAACAACTGCACGTCTTTCAAAAGACGGAAGTACGTTATTACAGTTTTATTTCTTGATAAATTTATGACAATAATATGCAACTGCAGTGGTGATAATAGTGGTGATACCAAGATATGCTGCATAAAAGTGTCAAATCGTATTGTAAAAATAGAGAAAATAAGAATCCTTAAAGAAAGCCCAACACGGCATAATTGAAAATGTTGCAGGCTCGCTTTGATTGACCCTGTTCATGGACGGTACTGTTAAGTGCAACTACCGTCCACGCTCCCTAGCACCGGCTTAAGCAGAATTCAACATTGAACTTGAACAAGTACAATTTCTAATTTTGAAACATCCGCAGATGTGTTCATATGGCGGTTATCACGGAACCTTCAATGTGACACGAAAGTGACATTCCATGAAAAGCGGCATATGGTCCCCAAGTAAAAAAATGCGTGTGCCCTTAACTAACTTAAATTGAATTTTGAAAGGGATCAGAGGTTATGAAGCTAGTTGTAAAGTCTTTTTAAGTGTAAAAAAACAATAATTTATCAAGAATAAGATAAAAAATTTGATTAATAGCATATTTCAATACATATAAAAGAAATGACGTCTTGATATGTTACTCTCATATAAAAGAAAATGAGTGAATTGAAAGATAAATGGTACAGAAATAGGATACTCATGCATGGATAACATTCATAAAGTTTGCTAGCTCTTGACTGCTCTCATTTCATTTATGCTAAAATGCGTTTTTAGAAATATATGCTGGTGAAAAGAACTATGCTCCTAAAACTAGAGTAAGAAACTCGGAAATCAGAGTCAGATTTGATTAATGAAACATGAGCATTTTTAAGATAAAACTATTATAAAATGGCTGATGAAATAAATTGGTGTTCTTGTCCAATTTAAAGGAAGTTACTGACCTAATGTATCCAGATGAATATTTCAATGTGTTTTATGGTTAAGAAAAAATCTCTAAACTATTCCTTTATATGCCCGTTGGTTTTGGTAAGCATGCCATAAGAATAAAGTTCACAAAAGTAAAGAATTTCGATACACTAAAAGACGCTCAATACAGTTTTTATTATAAAGACATATAGTCAGAAATATTTGATAGAATTTATTAAAATTTGCATGATCATAGATTATGATAACAAAATCATTTTAAAGGGTATAAAGAAATTAGGGGCCGCCGTAAAAACGAATCATATGTCCTAGAATTTTATTTTGTTTTAGCTAATTTCAAGCCCTGCAAGTTTTTGCATAAACTTAGTACTATTAAGCATTTTTGTTATCATTTTGAATACTTTGATGCGTAAAACAAAAATAACATAAACATTCGGTTATGATGCTCGCAATCAGAAAGCAAAAGAAGTAATATAATATATTATCAGTCATTGAAACGGGGATTATAGATTGGCATTAACGCATGAGAAGTTAAAGCCAAATGACATACTCATTAATGAAAAATACCTGTTAATACCATTGGCTTTGTAAAGTACACGTTATTATACGCACTTGTTTAGGATATTGAACCTACAAATAATCAAATCTAATAAAGTAGCTTAATCATTCAATAGTAGAACAAACGTATTTTCAAGAATCGTTGGTTTATTTTCGTTTCAGTTTAAGGTTTCTTCTGTACATAAAAAGTAGAATCATAAACGTTATCACAAACAAGCAGGGAAAACTGAATCTTATATAATTTATAACAAAACCTTGAAGATTCTAAATGAACTATTTTAATATTAGATTATTCAATTTTAAGTTGAATTACAAAAGTACAAAATACAAATCACGATAATTGGTCAGGCGTCTACAATATTGACCATAGACAAAATATTATTGACATTTTCAATTCAAAAGGTTAGTAATAATCAATAGTTTGTTTAAATCATAACACGTGATACATGAACTAACTAGTAGCCTACGAAAAAATGTTTTGTTCCTTCTTTCGTCTTCAGACAACAAACTATACGTTTAGTCAGAGAATATGTCAGAGATATATCCGCATTTCGATTCTGTTTCACCCCCGCCAAACAAAAATGTTATATTGTCAGAGTGATGGAGGCATAATATTAATAATTATCATCATAATTAAAACACACGCACACATGCGCACACACGGACGGACGCACAAAACAAAACGTTTGCTGTAAAAAGGTTGACTTGCATTATAAATATGCAACATTAGACGAAATCAATTTGATAAAAAATAAACATTAAATAGAGAACCGTTAATTCAATTGTTAGTTTATAGTCATTTGAGTATAGCACGGATATTTAATGACATTTATTTAGATTGAAAAGGACATGCATTTAACGAAATAAATTAGTCAAAGCTGTTATCGACGTGAGAGAATTTTGAATAAAAACATTAAAGACTTATTTAATAACTGAACAACACAAAAACTATTACCTTTAATGATACAAAATTAGAAATTTTTAATTAGAAAAAAAACTTTCTCAGAACTGATATGATTTTATTCTATGTCTGACATGAGGAATGATAAAGAAAGCAACAGAAATTTGAATTATGTACTCGTATCATTTTTAAGAAAACACAAACTTGATTATGTAATTGTGTCGTTTCAAAAATATTTTATCTCAGCTTAAAGAAATTGATTTAACTTCAGATTTCGCATGATGATGTAATTCTTTCTTAAATCAACTCAATTCTAAAACTTTAGATTTGTGAAGCGATCAAAAATAGAATTATTTTCACCAATTGGACAGTTCTTGTAATGTAACTGACTATAATGTTTCATTCATATTACAACAATCTTTTTTAACGTAAACGTAATATCACTTTAAATTAGGAAAACAAAAATACTTAGATATACCTAAATTAACAAAAGTAAATGCATCTACTAAAATGTTGAATTATTAGTGATGACACTAGACCTGTCATATGTGTGGTGAAAAGTTAAATCGTTTAATATCAAGATCCATACATTATAGCTTTTACATTTAAAAAAGTACATATATACATTTAAAAATCAGTTTTTAATTACTTTCTGTCTGTCTTTATAATACATTGTTTGGAGCCATTATATATTTGGCGCCATTATATGTCGCAACGACGCTAAATGTCACACTTGCCTCCAAATGTTGCGCTTTTGCCACTAAATGTCGCAAACGCCGCTAATTGTCTCAAAATATTTTGCATTTTATGTCGCTGATGACGTTAAATGTCGCACTACCGTTAATAGTTGCAATATCTTAATTCATGTTTGATAACTATAATGACGCAAAATACCCTGAAAGTGGCCACGTTTTGACAAAAACTCACTCTTTTATTATTTTTTTATTCGTATCGTACCTTTATTCAAAATTTAGGCTTAAAGCTTTTATTCACTTGCAGTTATAGGACAATCACTCGACAATTTGTTTTCTATGTGTGTCAGCAAGCCATATCTACGGTGGCACAAATATACGGTGGCACAAATGTGACATGTGTGTGTTTTTATTTATCTTGTGGCCACGAGATACTATGTCGTGGGCACGGATTACTAAGACGTGGTTACGAGTAACTAAGTCGTGGACACGAGATAGCAAAGTCGTGGCAACGAGATACAATATCGTGGCCGCTAGTAACTATGTCGTGGCCACGAGTTACTTAGTCGTGGCCACGAGAAACTATGTTGTAGCCACGAGTTACTAAGTCGTTGCCACGAGATATCTAAGTCGTGGCCACGAGATACTATGTCGTGGCCACGAGTTACTAAGTCGTGGGAACGGGATAGCTAAGTCGTGGCCACGAGATAACTACCCAATCAGAATACACTATATATATTATGAATTTTTTAAACTTAACAACTTACTTGTACATGCAACATTAATCTTCGAAAATACTGAAGATATTCACTTAGAAGTTGTCTTTAGTTTCATATTAGAAAATCACCTTCCAAGGCCTATCAGACATTTATTTTGACTATAGCTCTTTGATGGACAATTTTGCGACCGAATTGGTCAGTTTGTAGTTACTATGGCCTCTTAACCTTATTTATACGATAACATGAGAAGGAATAAGTCCTGGTTTATTTTATTTGGAAGGGAAATTGCCCATGGACAGTAGAGATCCTATAAGGTAAAATCTTTGACTGTTAAATAATTAAGAAGGGATAAGCCATGGTTTATATAACCCAGAAATATCATTGCACCTGATCAGTAGATGACATCTAATAATTTGGGGGTCAGTGGGTCCAAAATCAGGGTCATGGTGACGCTAAATGTAAAATTATTGACCAGTCAATAAGTAGTATAAATGGCACTTTTACAGGCTGGTGAAGTAGGGGCATCCTTGTAATATAGCACATGTCTAGTCAATTATGGAAATTCATGTAAAAGATGTAATCTGATTGGTAATTTATCTCGTGGCCACGACATAGTATCTCATGGCCACGACTTAGCTATATCGTGGCCGCGACTTAGTAACTCGTGGCCACGACTTAGCTATCTCGTGGACACGACTAAGTATCTCGTGGCCACGACTTAGCCATCTCGTTGCCACGAGTTAGTAACTCGTGGCCACGACATAGTATCTCGTTGCCACGAGATAAATAAAAACACACACATGTTATTCACTAGTGAGGTGTTTCTCTATACTTTTTCATGTAAAATGGCATTGGAATGATGGCCATCGTTTTTTTTAAATTACATTTACTCTGTGTCATTAAAAAGTGTTTCTTCGATGTACCTCTCGCATTGATAATTTTTCCCTCTTGAGGAAATATAACATATGAATGTTTCAAGGCATGACACCTGTACAAAATAAATTGATAAAATTTTGAATGAGCTTAGATTAAAAGCAGTTGTCTAAATATGACAACTGTTTACAGCACCTTCATGATGGAGGAACTGTTACACGAAAGATGGAGTTCTTATGATAACTTGTTTGGAATTCTTATGAAAACTGTCACGGAGTTCCTGGAAAACTTTTCTATATACTTGGAGAACTCACGTGTGAAAAATGGTCATTTTTACCTTTAAATGGGGAGTTTGGGGAGCTAAATCAAACTTTGATAATTGAGCTTGACCTACATACTGTTTTATGTTTTAGAAAAACCCTTTAGTCCTTTTTTCATCGCTTTTTTATAAAAAGATCTGGTAGTTTTGTGTAAACTGTCCAAATTACTTGCTGACGTTTTCATTTGTGATCTTCTTCGTTGCTGTACTTAATTAACTAATTATAATGGAGAGTTGCAAACATAAATCCCAGGCTAATAAATTTATACCCGATTTTTCAAATGACACGGTGTTTTTGTGATAACTCAAAATATGTCCTTGAGTTCTTATGTTTTCCACAGAAATCCGTTACGTTTTCCAGGAACTCCGTGACAGTTATCATAAGAACTCCAAAGAAGTTATCATAAGAACGCCATCCTTCGTGTAACAGCTCCTCCCCCGTGACCTTTACATTGTTAGAACCAAATGCATTTACCAGTATAGAGATACATGTTAGACAAGCTGCACATCGGTGCAGCTTAAACCGACTGTGTTATTATGGCTTACTAACTTAGAAATTTGTACCTTGATATTCCAAGATCGGTAGACATTTCTTAACATATGGAAGTTTGAAAAGTACATTTTACCCATTCAGCAGGTAAGGCTTGCAAATACGTACGGTCTTACCGTTGTCAGAGTTGCCGGCTGCTAAAATTTGAACTATTTTTGTTTTTTGCAGTTCATTACATTACCTTTACTATTACAAGTAGGATAAGTAGAATATACAAATTAAATGCGTACTTTGACATTTATGCCCCCAGGTTAGTATTATATATCCCCCATATTTTTTGCTTATAAAACGTTTTTAAAACGTCCATATTTTGCAAAATTAAATAATTACATAGTCTGAAAAGTAGAAAAAATCTCAAACTCAAAATTTTCCAATAAATTAAATATGATCTTTCTAAAATTTCATTGCGAACTTAAAAGGACGAAGACTGATCCTCATTTGGTTTGTATTACTATTGTTGTAAATAAACTAATTCAAGGTAAAACAGTGAAAATGGCCTCCTTTTCAATAAGAAAATGTCAATGGTTTTAATATAAGAAAATTCAAAAATGCACAAGAAGACTGAGATTCTATTCGCATTGGTTGGAGGTAGAAAGCGGGATATATTTTAATGTGTCACCACTTACTCGTATTTGTAAATTTGTAACATGGGTTTTGAGACCGAGTTTCATTTCGTTTTTATGCATCCAGTTATTAGCAATAAAATGTTTTACACAACAAATTAGATATTCTAATGACTTCAAATTATGATGTTTGACTATTGGTCTTCCCCTGATATGAATCCGTGTTGACTAATCCAGGTATCATGGAAAGCACGCACCCCAATATTTTCATGTTTTGTTTGGGTGTACAGTCACATTTTTTGTTATACGGCGATATTACCGGCTTTTTGTCATTCAGTGACTTACATATGTCACTTTGATATAGTGAATGCGGCATTTTAGAGAAACATAGTTATGGAGGGCTGTAGGGATGTAAGAGCAGGGGGCCACCTTCCGCCAGGTTGGTGCGGCGCTCGGTGTACCCTACACCGTCATCACCTTAGCCTGAGAGCAATACCGGCTATATGGCACACCCGCCAGGAGGCATGCTGGAGGTCGGTAAAGGGTCACAACATCAGCTCAGGATCGATTTTTGGTCGTTAAGGCACATCGTGCAAGGTTTTCGTCTGCAATTACTCTTCAAAATGACCTCGTTTATGCTGCGGGGTCCTTGTTTCTACGCGGACGGTATGTAGAAGGCTGCATAATTGTAATTTGCGGTCGAGGACCTTGCATACGTATCCCCTTGATGCGTCGACAACGCCATTCGTCCTTCAGTAAATCAGCATTTAAAACCTTTCGCACGGCGTTAATAAAAATTATCCCAAAAATTATTTACACTCAAATATATGGCGATTAGCAAAAGTTGAGTAGTATATATACAACAGTTATGCATTGATTTATCCCTGAAATATAATGATTCTTTTCTCCTAGGATATAGTTAGTTTATGAAACAAATCTCTTTAATAATTTGTACTGAAAAAAATCGTTTTCCTTCTTTCGTATTGGCCATTAACACTTATGATTAACATAACATGTTTTTATGCTGAATAGATTATCGTTAGAAAACAAAATTTCGTAAGAAATATAATATTTACATAAAATATTTTAAAATATAAATATTTAAGATTAATTTAGATGGAAACCATAAGCTTCTGGCTGCCTATTTATAAAGCCAACACGTGTTCGTTTATCTTATCTGTTGATAAAATCATTAAATTGGAGATTAACCATTGCTTGTCTGTTTCTGGATTTTTCTTCAAAAGAATGAGCTGTTGTTTCATACGTTTTGGAATCAATTGGTATTAAACAAGAAAACAATTTATATGTGAGATTCAAAGTGGTATTGAAAATATCAGACATGGATAAGATCTATCATTTGTGCTCGGTTTTGACATTTTTTATTTTATGTTTGAAACTATCTTCTGCTGTAGAGACCAAGTTGACCATGGAGTTTATTTTTGATGTTTTGTCGCGTCGCTTGGATAACTTAGCGTTTGAAATACAGTTAGTATTTTCCGTCATTTTAGCTTTTGTTGTGCCATGTATATTTTTATGTTATTTTCAAAATGTTTTCTGCTGTGGAGATCAAATTGACCATGGAATATTTTTTCGATTCCTTTAGGTATTTCCCGTCGTAATAGCTTTGGTTGTTGCATACATGTATATATCTTTTATTTTATGTTTAATATTGCCTTTTGCGATGGAAACCAAATTGACCGCCATTACATTATTTTGTTATTTTTGTCACGTCGCTTTGGTAACTTAAAATACAGTCAGTATGTCCCGTCAGTATAGCTTTTATTTTTAAATGTGAACAATAACAAAATCAACGACAAAAAGTCAAATCATATTTAATTAAAAAGTTTTGTTTATATAAAGTGCTTTCAGAATGGATTCTCAAAAGCGTATGGAAGATATGGATACTAAGATAAAAGACAATATACCACTACGAAAACCTGTATCCTCTGAAATCCAAGGGCAAATACAAAGACAAATCAAGCAAGAAATGGAGAAACATATCAATGTTTTTCATAGAATGTTATCAGCCGAGAAGAAAGCCATGCACGATATGAGGGAGCTATTCAGTAACCAGTGGAAAAACGTCAGTCTCATTGAACATCGAATTCCTTCAATCAACAAATCATGTGCAGATTTAAGAACGGATTTTGATGGTTTTGAAGACGCTATCAAGACTAAAGTAGGCGATTTAAATATGAAACTAGGTACGATTCGTATGATATTCAATCCAAAGGTACATTAATATTCGAATGAAAGTACACATTTAAGCAAGACAATTTTCGACTTTAATTTGTTGAAGTTTCTGTACAAACATTTTAATGGTTCCAATTTTCTATATAATAATCAGGAATATTGTCTATACTTACAACTATACCTATCTTCTAATAAAATCAAGGCGTCATAATTAACTTTCTCGTCGGTTTTCCTTTTTTGTGCGTAGTATACAAAATATTTAAAAGTTTACTTTGAGCAATGCTGTCGGTTTGGCATTTTCTCAAAAATGAAAAAAAGTCGGAATAGTATGTATTTATACATATTTGATTGGTATTCAAAGATTTGAAAGTAGTTTTGACATAATCTTATTTTGGCTTCACTCCGATTTTGTTGATTTTATATTATTATTATGTTTTCTAATTCTAGCAAGACTGATATATTTTAATAAAATATAGGTCTATACTTCTTTTCCTTAATTAAATGAATTAATAGTAAAATGTATACACGTATATCTATTTTTTTAAAGTACATGTAACTGGAATTGATGAGTTTTTCTTGCTTAAATTTAAACTGTAGACGTACACAAATAGTTTTTTTATTTCAGATACCATGAGGAAATATAACACCAAAGGTGAGAAAGGTGAACCAGGTCAGAGTGGTTCAGATAGATATGCAGGCATAAGAGGACCACGAGTAAGACAGCTTCAATATAAGAATATTTTAAACAATATTTCATATCAAAGATAAGACCAAGCTTAACTTGCACGACCAAAGTCGAACAGTTTTTAAATGTTTTTTGTACAGTTTTCAAGTAGTATTTATTGTTTCTTAGATTCTGTCTTTACCAATATTTGCAAAATTATGGCATGCTTATGTAATTCTGTAATGTTTTTAGCTGAACACACACTTGTGCAAATATAACTCAAATGATTGTAAAATAGGTAACAAGCGAGGTTTTACGCAAGCGTAAACTTATATTTTTGAAACAATGTCCGCAAAATACTTTTCAAATCATCTCAAAGAAAAATGCAAAACTTTAAAAGATCATGTTTTTCAAAACAAACTTGTTTTTAAGGGTCAACAAAAGGATATTTTGAAAACAGTTCTCTTTTAGGAGGAGACAACATGTTTACGCATGATTTAATTTTAGCCTGGTTCACGATATTATAACTCGGTATAACCTGGCATTGAACAGTAAGTTTTTGTTCGGAAATAATAAACATTGTCATTCTCGTTCGAAAAAATGGAAATAGATAATATTATGCAATAAAGACAGAATCCTTAAAATTGGTATGAAATAAACCTGGGAATGCGATATTTATATTATATACTTGGTTTCATTTGACGACTTTTAAAATAAATCATGTATTACGCAGTAAATCATTTTTTAAAATTATAAGATTTGGATTCTTGGCCTAGCTCATTATGAACAAAAAAAAAAACAAAAAAAAAAACAAAAAATTTTCAGGCAATACCGGCAGAGATGGGGTACTGGGCGCCAGGTATTGGGGGAAAGCCTGGTCTAAAAGGGCCGACGGGCAATACGGCGAAGCGATATAGGAAAATTTGTTGAATAGCTTCGTTACAAAATATTTTAAAACATGTTAAAGATAATACTTTGGCTTAATAACAGGACAAAAATCTAAATTATCTGTTTTTAAAATATTAATTAAACGTTTCATTTAGTATTTATTTTTCAAAATCTCATTTTTCAAAGGTTCTAAATATAGCATCTATATAAATTTACATTTAAAGGTGAATAAAATTTGTACAACAATAATAAAAAAAAAGAAAATGAAATTACTATGGAAAATTAATTTGCAGGGTGAACCTGGAGAATGGGCTTCCAGGTTTTGATGACAAAGGGGATACAGGGAAAGGGTGATAAAGGGGATAAAGGTTTACCGCACAAACTCCAAGACTGTAATTTATTTGTCAAATATAAAAATAAACTTTTCTTATTCTATTTTAAAGTATAAAGAGTTCGATATTTTTTTATAAAATACCTCATTAAGTTTGTGTTTAAAAATCAATTTTGGAGGCTAGTTTCAGATACTTAAATGAACCAATCTTTCTATATATCCGACTAACAAAAGAAAAATAAAGCTTTTAATTTTAATAATATCTTATTATTTTTTAATAATTTAAAACTTTTACTCCTCTTAAATGTCTCAAACAAATATTGTGATAAGTCCTGAATACTAGTGCAAGTTATCTAATGCCAAATTGTTATCATTTAGCTGTGTTAACCTGAAAGTCGGTTGTTTTTATTTTTTGTATACTGACCTTAATTTGCAATTTTTAGGCTATAATGAAATGTGTATTTAAATAGAACTAATTTAAAACAGAACATGTTTTACGAAAACATCATTAATTGTAAAAAACGTATTTTAAAAAAAAATGTTTGAATCAATTATATTGCACATAAAGTTTATAGTTTTAAAATGCTTCTTAAGCACAATACTGGGAAAAAATCAATTTTCCTTTTATAAGGGGAAAAAATAAATGCCTTTCGCCCTTTCCTTTGATATCCCTTTTGGTTTTCAGACCCGGGGGTTCCCGAAAAATCCCCGGTTTTAAAGGGAGAACGTGGAAAAAAGGGGTTTCAAGTAAGATTTCTTCCCTTTTCCAAATATGTTTTAAAAAATATCTCCAAATTTAAAAAAAAAACAAAAAACTTAACTTCCCCGTAAATATCTAAAAACTGCTTTCAAAAATTTTTATTTTATACAGGGTTTTTAATTTATTTTTAATTGTTTTTAGAGATCCCCGGGGGATTTTAAAATTTGCCTTTAAAATAAACAAAGTTTTATAAAAATAAAAATATTTTTAGATATTTAAAACTAAATCTTATAAAAGCGCTATTTAAATTTTTTTAAACCAAAACTTTGGGAACAAAAACATATTCAAAATCATCTCAAAAGAAAAAATACAAAACTTTAAAGATAAAATGTTCTTCAAAAAGAAACTTTGTTTCCTAATTTCTAATGTCAACAAATATTGATTTTTTGAAAAAATTCAGGGGTTTTATGACAGCAATGTAAATAAGCTCTAACACCGATTCGTTTTGTTCAAATGCGAAAACAGTGGTACGCATGATTTAATTCTAGCCTGGTTCTACGATACAAAATATCGGTAAACTACAGACAGTTTCACAGTCCATATTTGTATATCGTAATAAGAAAATATTGTCTTTCGATTTGAAGAAAAATGGAAAAAAGATTGTTTTTTCAACGAAAAGCCAGAAATAAAAAAAATAAAAATTGGTCATGAAGTGTAAACCTGACGTATGCGAATGTTTTTTATGTACTCTGTGCTTTAACTGACGACTTGCAAAATAAATCGTGTCATTCATGCAGTAAAATTTTCGTCTTTTTAAAAAAAGTAACTGGGTGCTTTAATCCCAAAAATGAAAATTAAAAAATTTGCAGGTTTACCCCGGGTTTTGATGGGGTTTAACAGGGTCTCCATTTTAAAGGGGAAAAAGGGGGCCTTTTAAAGGGGGAGGGAATTTCAGGTTTTGAAAAAGGGTAAAGGGCAAAGAGAATTTTGGGGAGTACCTTCGTTACCAAAATATTTTAAACAAAATTTTTTTTAAAAAAAATTTTTTTTTTTTTTGCAGGACCAATAATTTTAATAAAAGTTTCTAAATGAAAAAATTTTAAATTTTTTATGTTTTATTTTCAAAAAATTCCCCTGTTTCAAACCAAATTAAAGGGAAAAAAAAACCCCTTTCAAGGGGTTTCCTGACTTACTGGGTTTTGGGGGCTTTCAAGGTTTTAAAAAGAGCCTCTTTAAAGGGCCCAAATGGCCCAAACAGGGCCGTTGGGGGGTTTAAAGGCAAAAGAATGGGGGTTTTCCGGGGAATAAAGCTTGTTACCAAACTTTTTTAAAAAAAATCTTTTTAAAAATAATACTTGCTTTAAATTTTTTGACCCAAAAACTAAAAACTGTTTTAAATAAAAATTAATTTACAATTTTATTTAGTAAACTATTTTTTCATAAAATTATTTTTAAAAAATTTTTTAAATTTTAGCAAAGCTTTTGGAAAAATTTTTCATTTAAAGGTAAAAACATTTTTCAAAATTAAATGATTATTATGGAAAAAAATTTGGGAAAGGTTTAACTGGCCCGGGGAAAGGCTTTTTAGGTTTGATTTACCAAAAAAGAAAACAGGGCCAAAAGGGGGAAAAGGGGGGAAGGTTTACCGCACACTGTAATTTTTTTAAAATTTAAAGCTTAACCAACTTTCCTTTTTGATTTAAAGGAAAAAAAATAACATATATTTTTCTAATTTAAAGCATACTTATCCCCCAATTTGTTCTTCAAAACATTCGGAGCTAGTTTTAAAATACTTTAAAAACCCCATTCAATTTACCGGGATTTTGAATTTCGAAAAAATAAACTTTTAATTTTTGAATAATTTAAATTTTTTGAAATTCTTTAAAAAAGATTGGGGTTTTTTACATAAAACTAATTTAAAACAGAAAAGTTTAACCCAAAACTTTTTTATTTTTTAAAAACGAAAATTCTTTTTAAATTTTTTTAAAATTTAAATTATTTGCAAAATAATGTTTATAATTTCACATCTTTTTGTTAATTTCATAATAACCCCCAACATCCATTATCTAAAATTTAAGGGGAAAAAAATTTCATTGCAGCCCCTTTTCTGGGAATATCGTGTTTTGGGGAAACCCCGGGTTCCAGAACTCCCGGGGGTAAAGGAAAAAGGGGAAAAAAGGATTCAAAAAGATAGCTTCATTTTTAAATAAAAGTTTAAAATATTATTTTAAAAAAAGACAAAGCTAATTGCACATAAATAAACCAAAAAACTGCTTTCAAAAAATTAAATTTTAAAATTTTTATTAAATATTTAATTTTTTCAAAGAGCCCTGTTTTTAAAATCCCCAAAATTTCTAATAAAATACAAAACCTTGATAAATAATATATTTATAATTAATTTAAACACTAAGTCTTATAAAAGGGGGCTATTTAATTTTTGAAACCAGAACTTTGTAAGCACAGCACTATTCAAATCATCTCAAAAGAAAAATACAATTGTCTTCAAAACAAACTTGTGGAGAAACAGGAATGCCAGTATTTATTTTTTCTAAGATTCTGTCTTTTTCAATATTTACAAAACTATGGCATGCTTATATAATTCTGTAATGTTTTTAGCTGAACACACACTTGTGCAAACATAACTCAAATGATTGTAAAATAGGTAACAAGCGAGGTTTTACGCAAGCGTAAACTTATATTTTTGAAACAATGTCCGCAAAATACTTTTCAAATCATCTCAAATAAAAATACAAAACTTTAAAAAATATTTTTTTTTTTTCAAAACAAACTTGTTTCCTAGTTTCTTAAGAGTCAACAAATGGATATTTTGTAAACAGTTCTCCTTTAGGCTAGAGAACGTGTTTACGCATGATTTAATTGTAGCCTCTTTCCACGATATTAAATCTCGGTAAACTACAGACAGTTGCACAGTCGATTTTCTTTAATACGAAAAAAAGAAACATTGTCATTCCATTCGAAGAAAATGGAAATATGAATATTTTGCTATAAAGACAGAAATTTAAAATTTGTCATGAAGAGTAAACCTGGTGTATGCGATGTTTTTACGTAGTTGTGTTTTATTTGACGACCTTCAAAATAAATCATGTCATTCCGCAGAAAATCATGCGTCTTATAAAAAAACTATATAAGATTTGGATTCTTGGCAGCCTATTAATGAAACAAAAACAAAAACAACAAAAAAGCAACAGAAAACAAACTATTTTTCAGGGCATACCTGGCAGAGATGGGTCACCTGGGCTTCCAGGTATTGAGGGAAAGCCTGGTCTAAAAGGGCCGAAGGGCGACTGAACAGGATTAGATGTGAGATAGCTTCGTTACAAAAATATTTTTAACACCAATGTTAAAGATAATACTTGGCTTAACTAACAGGACAAAAATCTAATTACTGTTTTTAAATGATGTAATTAAACAGTTTTCATTTAGTATTTATTGTTTCAAAGACTCCATGTTTACAAACGTTTGCTGAAATATAGCATGCTATGATAAATATTTAGCATTTATAGATGAATAAATATTTGTACAAACATTTTTTGAAAAATAAAATGAATTACTATGAAAACAAATTTCCAGGGTCTACCTGGGATTCAAGGTCGAAAGGGCGATACAGGACCGAAGGGTGATAAAGGGGATGAAGGTTCACCGCACACTGTAAGTGTTTTGTCAAATATAAAGCTTAACTAGACTTGCCTATGTTGATTTCAAGAATAAGGAATAACGATATATATTTCTATTAACGCATACTTATCACAATTTGTGCTTCAAATCAGTTCGGAGCTAGTTTACAGATACTTAAAATGCCACCATTCATTTACCGTGTATTCGAATTACGAAAGAAATAAGCTTTTAATGTTTGAATAATAACTTTTTGAAATTCTTAAAACATAGATATGTGTTTTTACATAGAACTAATTTAAAACAGAAAATGTTTAACGAAAACGTTATTAATTGTTAAAAACGTATTCTTATAAATTGTTTTGATCAATTATATTTGCACATAAGTGTTGATAGTTTCACATGCTTTCGTTAATGCATAATACGGCACAACATCCATTATCTATATAAGGTGTAAAAAATGATTGCATTGCAGCCCTTGTCTGGTAGATATCGTGTAGTTGGCAGACCCGGTGTTCCAGGAACTCCCGGTATAAAGGGAGAACGTGGAGAAAGAGGATTGCAAGTAAGATAGCTTCATTTTCGAAATATGTTTAACAATATCTCATTTCAAACAAAAGACAAAGCTTAACTTGCACGATAAATATCTAAGAACTGCTTTCAAATTATATTTTATACAGTTTTCATTGAGTATTAATTGTTTCAAAGAGTCCGTGTTTATCAACATTTGCTAAAATATAGCATGCCTTGATAACAATATGATATTTATAGATGAATAAGCACTAAGTCTTATAAAAGGCGGCTATTTAATTTTTGAAACCAGAACTTTGTAAGCACAGCACTATTCAAATCATCTCAAAAGAAAAATACAATTGTCTTCAAAACAAACTTGTGGAGAAACAGGAATGCCTGTATTTATTTTTTTCTAAGATTCTGTCTTTTTCAATATTTACAAAACTATGGCATGCTTATATAATTCTGTAATGTTTTTAGCTGAACACACACTTGTGCAAACATAACTCAAATGATTGTAAAATAGGTGACAAGCGAGGTTTTACGCAAGCGTAAACTTATATTTTTGAAACAATGTCCGCAAAATACTTTTCAAATCATCTCAAATAAAAATACAAAACTTTAAAAAATATTTTTTTTTTTCAAAACAAACTTGTTTCCTAGTTTCTTAAGAGTCAACAAATGGATATTTTGAAAACAGTTCTCCTTTAGGAGGAGACAACGTGTTTACGCATGATTTAATTTTAGCCTGGTTCCACGATATTAAATCTCGGTATAACCTACAGGCAGTTGAACAGTAGAGTTTTTGTATCCGAAAATAAGAAACATTGTCATTCCGTTCGAAGAAAATGGAAATAGAAATATTATGCAATAAAGACAGAAATTTAAAATTGGTCATGAAGAGTAAACCTGGTGAATGCGATATTTTTATATACTTGAGTTTCATTTGACGACTTTTAAAATAAATCATGTCATTACGCAGTAAATCATGTGTCTTATAAAAAACCATATAAGATTTGGATTCTTGGCAGACCTATTAATGAAACAAAACAAAAACAAAAAAAAAAACAACAGAAAACAAACTATTTTTCAGGGCATACCTGGCAGAGATGGGTTACGTGGGCTTCCAGGTATTGAGGAAAGCCTGGTCTAAAGGGCCGAAGGCGTAACAGGATTAGATGTGAGATAGCTTCGTTACAAAAATATTTTTTAACACCAATGTTAAAGATAATACTTGGCTTTACTTGCAGAACAAAAATCTAGTAACTTTTTGTAAATGATATAATTTTACAGTTTTCATTTAGTATTTATTGTTTCAAAGACTCCATGTTTACAAACGTTTGCTGAAATATAGCATGCTATGATAAATATTTAGCATTTATAGATGAATAAATATTTGTACAAACATTTTTTGAAAAATAAAATGAATTACTATGAAAACAAATTTCCAGGGTCTACCTGGGATTCAGGTCGAAAGGGCGATACAGGACCGAAGGGTGATAAAGGGATTAAGGTTCACCGCACACTGTAAGTGTTTTGTCAAATATAAAGCTTAACTAGACTTGCCTATGTTGATTTCAAGAATAAGGAATAACGATATATTTCTATTAACACATACTTATCACGATTTGTACTTAAAATCAGTTTGGAGCTAGTTAATAATGACAGTTTACAGTAACGAATCATTTACCGTGTTATCAAATTACAAAAGAACTATTAAGCTTTTGTTATTGTTAAAAATATACTGCATCTTATTTTTGAAAAAAATATTGTGAAAAGTCCTAAATGCTTGTGCAAGTTATCTAATGCCAAATTGAATAATTAAGCTGTGTTAACCTTAAATTTTTAATTTATTTTTGTATATTGACCTTTATTTGCAATGTTTAAGTGGTATTTATTGACATGTGGTATAAAATAGAATTTAACAGAAAACATCATTTATAGTAAAAAAAAATATATTTCTGTTTTAATTGTTTTAATCTATTATAGAAAAGGACAGCGCGGAGAAAGAGGACCAAAGGAAGACAAAGGAGATAAAGGTTCGTCAGAATCAAACGGAGAAATGTTCGGACGATAAGGAAATCTTTACTGAATAACCCCAAGGAGAAACTAGTAACACTTAAAAGATTTTAGCTATTTCGTATAGTATTATATTTAAATATATGCATTATAATGGTAGAGAGATACAAACAATAGACAACAAAATATAAACATCATAGTCATCACGGCGTATTGTGTGGTTTGCATTTAGTGCTCATCAATAATGTCATAGAGTAAAATTTATCCCAAAAAGGGCCCGTTTTTGAAAAAAAAATAAAAACAACCATGGGGTTTTTTCGTACAAATACTCAAAATTTAAAATTTGCAAAATTTTTAACGGGAAACCCAACGAGTGTTAAAAACGGGTTTTTTAAAAACGGGGTTTCGTTTTTCTGTTCAATTTAAAGAATAGTTTCGTTTTTAACAAAAAAGAATCGTTGAAAGGGAAAAATTAGTATTGTCAACACTTTTAGTTAGACACAGTTACAAAGTAACTCTTAACCCTTATTATGCTGGAGCCGAAAGGGATTGACATTCGTTAACATAATAAAGTCAGGCCAGCCTGCAGTCTCTATACTGTTGACTGACTAAATTTTCATCTTGATATCTTGATAAGATTTTAACTAAAGAATTATAGGCTAGGCATTTTAGCCAAAGATAAGACCCAACCTCAAACAAATTCCTTCAGAAAAGATATTTGCATATTTGTTATCTACTATATATGTGTTGCTACAGGAAAAAAGTCCTCAAAAAAATTCGAAGTATAAAATGCTAAAAATGTCATGTTTTGAAATCATGTGTTTTCAATTAGAATAATCTGTGAAATTAAATATTCCAGATATTCTACGTAAATATGGTAATTAACAAAGTAACATATTAATACACAAACATGCTTTATTTAATCCAAACGTTTCAACCAATGTTGATTACATTCAAAAAGTCGCAACACTGCATAATCTATACATCATCATTTAGACTGGTATAAAACATTACCCCACCCACTAATGATAAATATTTGTTTTTACTTTAAGTCAGATTCCATTAAATATTCTTACAAATTAGCTCTACCAAGATTAATGTTGTATGAATCTATCTAAATTCATATTATAATTCAAAATTGCAATACATTTTACACAAATGATTATTATAATTATTATTTATATACATTGTATTTGCATTTCTGTTCTGAAAATCAATCCTTCAAATTAATATCTTACCAATGCTAAATTGCACTTACTTTACCATGGAAGTGTTGTAAAAAAAATTATTGTAAAAAGACATTTTAAAATAAAATGAATCTTGAACTGAATGTTAAGACACTGAAAAAAAAAACACAATGTTATTTCATCATTTTTGTCACCAAGGCCCGACTATCCATATAGTCTGACAACGCTACACATGTATATATACATATTGCCCTGCCCTTGTTCAATGCTGAAATTATATCTCGACTTTTTCGGCCGGTGCTGTTGAAACCTTTAGCCTGCCCTTTTCACAGAGACACATTGTTTCGCATCTGTAAAATTGTTACAACTTAATATGATAAATAACAATGTGAACTTTGCATTCTGCTTTTAAAATAAAATAATTTTATGTCTAACTAAAAATGTAGGTACATGTACTATGAAAAGCAAGATAGAATTGTGCTTTTAGATTTATATTTTTATATTGAATTATCTACAAATAATTCATAAATTAATGAGGCACGTTTAGCCTCAGCAAAACATGCCTCAGCTTTCTTCTTTAGAAAATATGTTTCATGTTATGTTGTTGCGTGTAAATTGCCCATCGGCTGAAAGAAGCACTGACTGTGAAACATCATAATGTGCCATATAAGCAAAACGGCACCTATACTTTCATACAGATAACTAAATTGGAAGTTTTGGTCGAGTGTTTAAGGTCACTGACTTCAAAACACTTGCTTCTTACGGTGTTAACGATGTAGGTTTGAGTCCTGTCTGGGTTTTGGAATCTATTATCTGACATAGCTATCCCAAACTAGCTTTATACGCGCTAAAAATAATACCTATGTCACACTTTTTCCTTCACCAGTAAAGCTTGAAAGTTATTATATGACCTGTAAAGTGTTGATGTGACATAAAAACCAACAAACAAATCTCTGATCTTAGTAATTCCGAGAATGTAAGAAAACTGCAGTTTTGGACACTAAAAATAAAACACTTTTAAAAGAAAACCATTTAACTTTTACAAATGTGAATTCCCTTTAGAAAAGTTATATATGTAGTAGCACACAAAATTGAATCTGGTACACCAACTGTGTATTAAAAATATAGAGGGGTTTTCTTTGATTTACCTGTTAATGGCTTTTCAAAAATGCTGGGTCTTTTCAAACAGAACCCATTTAGCCTCTCCTAACTTGGAAATATGGAAAGCTCTTGGCACATCAATCAACGGATTGATTTATGTTTGCCAAAATATAAAAGGCTGGACTCTCGCTAAATATTGTCTTCTGCAATCAACCATCCCATACTATGTTTAGCCCTTCCTCTGAAAATAAGATATATAAGTCCATAAAACATTATCAAAAAGATATTAAAAAAAAATAGTATTGAAATGATATAGTAGGAAAACGCCTGAGAAAATTTGGTATGAGCAAATCTTTTGTATGTGCATTTATTATAATCATGCTGTAAAACAATGATGTAAATTTGTGTTGATATATCAATTTCTGCTGTATTAACAAACCTGAAAGACACCCAATTGTTTTGTTTTCATTCATTCAATAAGATATATCTACGTAAAAAGCCATTTTTCTCTCACATCCCATTACCCCTTGTGTAGAAGTCACGTGTCTATCCATCTTCTAACTAATTATACAACAACTGTTCTATAAATGCTGACAATAACATGGAAAACATTACTTAAAATATACATACAACTGGCACTGGTATCGTGAGGGTAGATTATCAAGCTACACATTTTATTTAAAAAAAAAAACAATTGAAGAAAATTTAATATGTTATAATAAGAATAAAATGGTTTTGGGTCGGAAAAGATATGATTAAAATCTATATCAAATGCAATTTTGAAGTCTGGTCTGTTAACACCTCATTTTAATTTTCTCTTTGAATATGTAATCTTAGTATTTAAGTAAATTTTGTGTTTTAAAACCATTTTGATAAGTGAAATCTATTGCATTTTGACATTAGATTATTAGACTTATCCAAATTGTCTAGAATGATAGAATAAAAATAGTTAAAACATAAGATATAAAACTGTGTAAAGAACAGAACAGAACAGAATTTTATTTTGGATTTGTACATAGTGCATCATCACTACAATATAAATACACAAATTGTAAAGATGTCAAGTTTTTCTATTTAACAAATAATATAGGATTTTATATATATTATTTGAATTTCATGTAAAGCTAGAGAATTGAACAATAATGATTTAGGAGAATATTATTAACACTTTAATATAAAACAATTTTGTTACGCAGAGTATATAACAAATCAATTGAATTTTTAGTATAAATTTGTAAAAAAATTTCAAAATTCAGTTGTTAGTACTAAACAATAATGTTCCTGATTTTAATCGATTCTCTCAAATATTTAGCTAGATTAGTGAGTATAATTTTATTATTAGATTATAGAAGAAATCAGTCCAATATTTACACATTGACAGAAAATTTGTAATAATATCGTTTCACATGTTTTTTTTTCCTTATGTCAACATAGCATGGCATATCAAAACAAAATGGTATTCATCTTCTTACAACATAAACAATACATTTCACTCCTTGGGATTCTATTCTGACCATATAACCCGTTTGTACTCTTAGTGTATGTGTGCAGACATTCTAATTCTTGTGATGTAAAATCTAAGATCCTTTGGTAATATGTTAAGATAGTTTTCGTATGAATATAATTCTTTACAATTTTTATAAAGTTCTAAAACAGAATTATTTTCTACAGATGAATGCCATATTTGTATATAATTATCAATAACTCTTTGTTTAAATATTTTTGGAAATAATTTACTATCTACGATATTATTTTCAAAAAAAAATTCGGATAAACCATATATATACTAGCATTTTTTTAACATTTGATACCCAGTTTTTTACCTTTTTAACAGTCAGATAAACTTAATTCATATGTTTTCCGTAAAATAATATTATCAGTACTTATCAATTTGCACCAAAACTTAATTATTCTTACGTTTCGATTATATACAATGGGTAACGGCCGAGTTCGCCGTATATACGAACATTGCTTGTATTGGCTCTAACATTTAAAATTCTTTTACAATACTTCAAGTGAATATGCTCAATTATCTTTTGATTTGCTATAACCCCATACTCTCAGATGCATATGATATGATTGAACCTACAAAACAATCAAATAATTGGCATAATAATTTGGGTTTTAAATCCATGTCTTCTGTTAAGAAGTAAAAGTAATGTATAAAGTTTCAGTAACAGCTTCCTCATTAATAGGTAATAGTTTTAGCTTGATTACACCCTATTGGATACGCTGTCTATTTTTCATATAACATGCTGGGATATTATCATTTCGCTTAGAAATGCATTATGTATTACAAGATACGTTTGTTTACATCAAGTTATCATATTATTTGATTTAATTATGATTTCCACAATTCATAAAACATGCCAACTCTTTGAAATAAGTCAAATTCAACATTTTAAAAAATATCCCTAGATTTTCGTGATTTTAGTCACAACACGCTTCCGTAGAGAAGAAAAATTTACATAACTTGTGCATGCACATTTTTTTAAATACTCATTAAGATGTGTGGTTAATTCTGTGTCCTTTTAGATAATTGTACAAAAGAAATCAATATTGAACAGTGAGTAAAAGATAAACTCTCTTTTAATGATTACTTCATTCAAAATTGTGTTTAAAATCGCGAAATTATATGACACATTTTGTCATCTGCATAATCGATTGATTGGTGGTCAATTAAATCTATCTACTGACATATTTTTCCCTAAAATTTTATACAGTTTCAGTTTCAAGTTTCAAGTTTATTGGCAAATCGACAATGAACATTGTCTTTGGCCATTTACACACATACATTATATGGCAAAGACATTTAACAGCAATATAACTATAAACATGTTTACATTTTACACTGATATAATCAAACAAATGTACAGAAAAATACAAGTTAATAATCAATCAATTTTATACTTAAGAGACAATGATTTAAGAATTCGTTAAGAAGCCGTGAGAAATTCTAAATAATTGTTTCGGCATTTCATTGACTCATCTATAAAATTTCGCTAATTTAAAAAGTTTAAATTTATTTTTTGTTGACATAAGCTGTTTTGAATTTATGAACATTTGGCCATGGGATATTTCCAAGTATTGTCTTCTTAAATCATCATATTTATTACAACATAGCAAAAAAAATGATACTCAGATTCAATAACATTTTGATTACATAATTTACATAAATCTATTCTGTCTATCAATCCCATTAAATCTCTCCTTGTTCAATTTCCAAATTATGTGAACTAAGTCTAAAGCGAGTAAGAGATTTTCTTGTAGTCTCATTGCTAATTGAAACTAAATAATCTTCAAACTCAAAAAAATTGTTTAAACTTACAATAATAGTGTAATTTTGGTGAAGTATTAATTGTATGATTCCAATCTTGAATAAACTGATCCGAATCCTACTTTTAAATAAACTTAAGTAATTTGCATTACAAGTCGTAATTTAAGCGAATATTTGTAAGACCTAAATGATCAATAATTGAATGGAGTTTAGAAGCCCAACAATTTGTGTTTACATTATTACATAGGTCTCTATATAACATATACATAGGGGAGTCGGGAGTTTTCATAAACTTTAACCAAAATTTTATAGACCTTTCTTTACAAATGACTGATAATGGGATTCTGCCAAGTTCACACCATAAACGGCAGATGTTGGAGTTTGTTTTTAAACACCTAAGATATATTTGCAGAAACGTAAGTGTAGTTTGTCCCACATCTTTAAAATTGTACAGACCCCATACCTCTGACCCATATAATAAAATTGGTGCTATCATGGAATCAAAAAGTTTAAGTTTTGTTTTAATGTCTAGACTAATATTATCGAATAAAGACAATAAATTGTTTGTAGGCTCTCAGAGCTTGATCGTTCAATGCTTTTACTGCACCAGACATATTACCAGTATATGTAAATCGGACACCTAGATAAGTAAAGTTATCAACATATTCAATTTTCTCCCCATTTATAAAAAACTCATTTCCCCTGACTTGTTTACGTTTTTTTCAAAAAAACACAAACTTTTGTTTTATTAACATTAATTTTGAGAACCCCATTTTTCAGAATAGTTATATATCTGGTCTATTTGAGATTGCAAGCTTGTTGATCAGTAGTGAATAAAACTATATTCGTCAGCAAAACAAATTTAATACATTGATAAAAGTTCTAGATCCTTATCTGTCATAGTATCAAAGTTCAAATTCTCAGCAATATCATTGATAAATAATGTAAATAACAGGGGAGATAATGGATCGCCTTGCTTTAATCCTATTGTAACATCAAAAAAGTTAGATAACTCCATAGTATTTTGATATTTTTACACATGATTGTACATTATTATAGATAAGTTTAATCATATTTGTCATTTTACAGCTGACAACCTGCTTGAAAAAGTTTAACCCATAGGGCATCTCTATTTACCGAATCGAAAGCTCTTTGATAATCAATAAAAACGCAATATAACTTTGACTTTTTAGATAAAACTTTTTGAATTACAGTATGTAATAGAAATATAGCATCAGCTGTAGAGCGACCATCACGAAACCAAACTTGCGTATTATTAAAAATATTTTCGGTCTCGCACCCATTTATTTATACGATTTCTCAATAGTAGAGAAAATATTTTACCAATAACATTTACCAGTGTGATTTCCACGATAATTTGAGGGATTATCTCTATCCCCCTTTTTATATATAGGAACAATCACTCCTTGATCCAGGCTTCAGGATATACACAATTATCAAATATATGGTTAAAGATTGTACATAAATATGGAGAAATGAAATTCTTTGCGTCTATAAAAAAGTCGGCAACGTTATTATCAAAATCGCCGCTTTTATAGCGGTTTAACAATGAAATAGTTTTTTTGATTTCATTACATGTTATATGGACAATCTAACAATTCTACACTATATACATTTTCACGCTCACAATCATACGTTCCTGGGTCAAACTGACCTTGGGGTTCATTTGAAATAGTTGAGAAATAATTCAAAAAATCATTTAAGTTTATATCATTGTTGTTCGAATTTGAACATTTAAATTTTTTTATATACTTCCAAAATTTTCTAGGGGACGATTTACTCATTTGTGACAATTTATTTTTTTCTGTATAATGAAATTTACATTTTGTTTTCCGTTTACAATTCATATAGATTCTTCTGTTTTGCAAAAAGGTTAATTTGTTTGCATCAGACATATTAAGTAAAATGAGCGTTTCGAAGCTAAAAAAATAGCTTTAGTTCTTCTACAATCCTCATTAAACCATGGTGATTTACGTTTGCGTGACTTCGGACTTGCTCTAAAAGTTTTGCCGAAACATTGAGCTGAGATATCATGAATAAGCTCAGAAAAATTGTTTATACATTGGTTAATATCATAGTCACCAGAATAAAAGATTCTCATTTATATCATCAAACAGGATAGTTTTGCTTTGTAAAACATTATGAAAATAGTCGGTCTTTGAAATATCCCATATAATTTTATCACATACAGGAGAAGTAATTTCTGTGCCTTCAACAAAACAATTAATGGTAAACTTAATCGGACAATGATCCGAAAAATCGTTCAATTCTAAAATTTTCAGTTCATTGATTGTGTTATAATTATCGCAGCCTGTAATCAGATAATCGACCATACTAGATACGGGTCTATTTCTATACAATGCATGATAAGTACAAAAACCCTCTTCCAATCTACCATTCAATATACATAAATCATTTTCTTTGCAAATAGTTAATAGTTTTTACTCCAAATGGATTAACTTGTTTATCACAATTTCTACGCACAGGTAACATAGACGCGAGATTATCGTTCATAGGTAAGTTAACGAAACGCCCCAAATGTAGGTCAGGTATGTAATCCAATAGTTCACCAGTGCGTGAATTTAGGTCACCATTTAAATACACATTTCCGAAGTCTCTGTATTTCCGTATGTCCGAGTTCAATTTCTCAAAAAAATCAAAATCATGTAGGGAAGAATTAATATTTCTGTATACATTTGAATCTTCCGGCGGTATATAACACAAACAAAAATAGGAGTCTTTAGATGAACATGACATATCTTTCGATAATTTAAACCAAATAATTCCCTTATTATCTAGCGAAACTAGACTTATAAATTTCCTATAACATTCTTTAAAATAAATAATTACACCTCCGCTATGTCTCTTTGCATTTTTATTAAACTTTGGACGAGGACAGAAGAATATAAAAATGACTAAAATTACTCACCTTTGCACTAGGAATGCTGGAATTGAAGTAACTTCAGATCTTTCAACGAAAATATAATAAACGTGACGTCACCGAACGTGCATAAAGTTAAAGTATGGTGTAATTTAAGAGACACATTTAAATATTGATTTTTACTTAATCTTTATGATCGATTTTTCAGGATTCTGCAAGGAGATTTTTTGAGGACTTTTTTCTCAAAATGTAGATAATGTTTATCTTATATTTAATCGTGAAAACATTTCTGAAGGAATTAGTTTGACCATAATTTCTATAATGACTGGCCTATTATCTGAAAACTACAACCATCTAAGTTTCATGATGTAGAATGCAAAGCGACAATGTAAATGAAACATTATAAGAAGCTATTACCTTCTAAGAATAGATGTTTATCTTTACTGTAGTAGGGATAGAAAATTATTTCAAAGTTGTGTCATGTAATCCATTAACATGTTTTTTTTAAAAAAAAACTTTACTGACAGTATTGAAGCAAAGCAATGAATTTTATTTTATTTTATAACAAATGAAACTAACATTTACAAATATTGTAGAGGAAATGCATCACTTTGATTGTTGCATTTGATTTGACAAAGAAATACAATACGCCAATTTGTTGCAGAAGACGATAAAAATAGTATTATAAATCCTTTGTCACTCATCTAGAGTTGTAAAGATATACACGATTAAAACATATCAAAGATATGTTTGAATTAATTCTAAATTTATTATGCAAACATTCAGATTGTTGTATTCCAATATCCGTAAAGATTTCAATGTGATTTAATCAATTTGTTTGTACTATCTTCAATTGAAATTTTGAAAAAATAACTGTTTCAGGGATCGTATTTACTCATCTTAGTGCTGAAGAGAATTATAAAAGTAACCACCCGGGTTACTTATTAGATAAAGGCCACTTAGAATTTTGAGTATATTTAGATTGACGTATAACAAATTGTTACACAAAGTTTATTTTGTACTTTGTAATCTGTATATATTTATATGCATGGACCTTGGAATAAAATGTTAACTTGTTATGTTAACTTGATTTTTGGGTTATCATTATAATAAAATATGTAATGAACAATAATCGTTTTCTTCTTTCTTTCTTTATTATACATTAGTGACCCCACCCTCTCATAAAACAAAGCAAAATTTTTAGATTTGCATTAACATACATGTACTATTTACAATTGACAAGAGTAACAAATAATATATATATGCTAATGGCTTACTTAAGTTAAGAAATTTAAGTAGTTAAGACATTTCAAAAGCAGAAAGTAACATCTGTTACATCAATTACATAATTCTAGCAATATTTACTATTTTATCCAATCATGAAAATGTGGAGAATAAACTAATTCATTTGTTGTGAAATCCAACATCCATAAAATCACACAGTGTACATACTTTGTTCCTGAAAATAACTCGTTATAGAGACGTTTGGTTAACTGTGTAGTTTAGCATGATTGTACTTACAAAACTCACAATTTTCCAAACATCACCTAATAAATTTTGACAGTTTCTGCAAAATATTAGTTTTAACATGATTTCGTTGAAGTAAACTTCATTTGTCTTGCTTAATGTCATCGTAACAAATTGAAAAAAAAAAATGAGTACAAAATGTCTCTCATGTATTATTTAGGCTGCGAGTTGGAAAAGTGAAACTTCTGGGCCATTCTGTTATGTATAGTATAATAAAACATTTTCCTTTAGCAATGTTTATTGTCAATAACATTTTGCCCAAAAAGCTTGAAGCTCTCAAGTATGGTACATTATACAAATTTAAAGTCAATGATTTTAATTTTTGATGTTTAATAATGAATAACTAAGATTTTTTTTGTAATAACTGTGTTCTTTAAATCGTTAACAATGAATCTAGCAGCTGTTGTTGTGATTCATTTTTTCAAGAATTATATTCATCATATTTGATTTCGTCTAAAAATGAACCATTATATATTTCACCTTTAAATGCCAATACAGCCATCGTGTTACACAAATTAAAGTTTTTGTTTCTTCATAATATTATAAAAAATAGTGATTCCACATATCTCTGTTCATTAATTCCACCACACCAAGTCACCTTTTTGTTCAGTCTATAACTTTCAAAGCTATGTTTTTAAATGTTCATTTGATATTGTTCAATTTTGTGGTAACGTAATAAGCCGCTTGGAGGTCATTTAAACCTTCAATTTTTCCAAGGTTCACACTTTCCACCTCATGGTTTCTTGTTTTACTCTAAGACTTGATTGAATCTGGAAAATCGCATGTTTCATTTATACTTACAATAAAACTATTACGTTTTTTTTTCTTTTTGCACATCATGCACAGTTATAGTCGTACATAAATCTAATAAATCTACATCCAGCATTTTGTCCTCGTATCTTGAATTCTAATGGTATAATTCGCGGTATCCTGTAGTGTTCCGTTCTTGTTCTAGTTTGGCCTTGCATCAAGTCACCAAACATACAATTTAGAAAAGATAATTTAAAAAGCATTCTCCGAGTTTTTGAACAAATCTGTTATAAATTATTATCCGAAAAAAGTCCGAAAACAGTGAAACAATTAATCATTCCTTTTATTCATACATTTACACGTACAGGTAAAATCATAAATAACCATAATCGATGAAATATTTCTATCATATTTTTCATTTTTGAAAATACAACAACATTTGTTTTACCGTTGGAAATAAAAGTTCCACGCCCTTTTGTGAAAGTGTGGCAAATCAGCGGCCATCATTTTGCTATCCCATCTTACGTAATACATTTATACAGCATATGCATTGTCACATATGATAGGGACTTTTTCGAATGTATTACAAAACCGGTGTTCTATTCAGTGGATTGAACATGATAGGACGAAAGTATGGGCAACACCAAAAACAGCTTTTTGATCACAATGAGGATCTTGATTACAACTGAAAGTATAATTAACGAGAAAAATAGAAGCAAAAAACGATTCAATTCGTCGCGTGTTTTGTCCCGTAGTCAGTCAGATAGGTTTTTTACTTTGGGCTTATCATGCTCCAGAGATATTGATGAATTCATTCTAGAAATGTGACTCATTGATCCTAAAATGAGTTATCTGCTCGTAAAAACGCATAATTTCTATAATTTAAAATTAAACTTGACAACATAAAGACAAAGAACAAACAGATAGAAAAGCCTTTTAAAGTTTGCTATATCCCAGAATAAGGTTTAACAACCATACAATTGTGTATTTGGGCAAAGAAAATTAGAATGAAAGGCCGACAGACAGGTTGATTAGCAAAAATACATATGGTAAAGTTAGGCATACATGTATCCATATTCTAACAGGCATCTCGTAATATTTGTATGTTGTTTTTTTTTTATCTTGCTATCATGTTTTTGTATTTTTATACAATGAATTGACCATGCATTTTACTTTGCATTAGACAATTTAGGATCAACAGTTACTCTAAATAAAGCTCCTCATCAAGATTTGGAGCACTTCTCAGTAAAAGCATATGGTCTGAAATTTTCAATTCCATATTCTGCTTTTAAAAAAATAATTTCTAACTCGGGTGACACACGAACGTTTCTTATAGATCTACTAATATTTTTTTCTAATACTAAATAAAGCAATATAGGTAATTTTGGTATTATATACTTCCCATTTTAGACACTTTAAAAAAATAATTAAAATTTTAAACAGGGTCTAAAGACAATTTAAAATATTTTTTCATAACAAGTAAACCAATCACATTATGTTGTACTCTATGTAAAACTATAGAAATGCAAACTGGCCGCTACGACAATATCCTAGCAAACATCTAAAATTGTATACTATTAGGAAGAAGTTATGTTCGATCTTTCAACGTAATTGAAATTTTAATCCTTTTTATAACAGTTAATTTCGATATTAAGAGAAATCGGAAAATTTCTGATTTAAATGTTAAAAACTGCATGACAAAACAAAACGTATAGATGAATTCTCCTTAAACGGAAATCATTCAAGTAAAAACAATCATTTCAGATCACTATTTGTTACATTTACAAGTTAAAAATAATATGAAAGTGCTCAGGAGGTGCAAAATCAAATATTAAACAGAATGTAAAGGCCTTCTGCAAATAAAATCATATTATCTGGTAAGACAGATGAGCCGAAGATCAAACCCAATAATGTTTTGAGTCGCGCCATAAAATGACATGACAACTATTTAGATATAATTGTTAAATATTCACAATAAAGTCAAAATAAAATGTTTATATTTCCGTGTAAGTTTTCTTTACTAAATTGTAGTAGTGTTCTTGTTTGTAGGTACATTAATAATATTAACTTTTTTACAATTAGTCTCGTTTTGCAGCCGTGTTGTAAAGACAATACATGGCAACTTATGTTTGATTTATATTCGCACTGTTGTTGGTCAAACAATTACATTTGTATAAAGAATATTGACGGAATATATGGCCATCTCACCGAGCCATAGCTCTGTGTGGTGATAACATTCTTGTCAGTACACACCAACTTTGCCCTATGTAGATCTTGTGTTATAATAACGATTTTATTGGCTTGCCAGATCTTGAAATATATCAATCAACGCTTAAATAACTTTAACACCATAATTAATGTAGTTTTTTTGCCGAAATTCATGTTTACTACCATTGCAAACAAAGTTAATATAAAAATACATAAGTAGTTAATAATGAAACAAATAGAGTTTGTTGTACCTTAAAGTGTCTCTCGCTGTAAATGCATCAACGTATGTCAACTTCTTCAGACACACTAGCTATATTCTGAATTAATTTGACAATAAGACTGAATTGTAACCTCTTAATTCAATTTTCAATTAATTGTCATTTATGTGGGATACGGATATTTAATGACATAAAATGTGCCTTTTTTATTAAATACATTCATTTGGAGCGGAATTACTTTTTAAATTAACAGAAGAAATAAAATGGCAATGAAAAGGACATGTTTTTAACAAAATAAACTAAGCAAAGCTGTTACCAACGTGAGAGCAATTAGAATGTAAAAGTTTTAGACTTGTTTGAAGCTGATAAATTGCAATTTATTATTCTTATCTACTAATAAGTTAATGATAAAATATACGGATGCTAGCATTTCTTTTGATGTAATCGCAATCCTAGAAGAAAAACTGGGAATGGTTACCTGACTGGTTGATACGAAACTGGTAAGCTGATATGTTTAAGTACAATGTACATTAGATATGTTATTGAATAAACTTCATTAAACAGTATGAAGAATACAACACTATTATGCAATATCAATAATTTCCCTCATAGAGATTGCATTAAGCTTTCCATGTTGATGCGCAATTCTAACAAAATAAAATTATTATCTACTTTACAAATCATTTCTTTGGACAGAAATAAAACATTTAATGCAACTTTCCACTTACATACAACACGTCGTAATTTTTTTTTATTTTTCCTTATAAAACTGTTCTGTAATTTTCACTTTAGTCTGCTGTTATGAACTTGACAAAAATATGGTTTTGAAGTTCTGATAACTGAAAAATTTGTTAATTTCAACCGGTAAATTTTTTGAACAATATTTTGCTAACACTGTACCTTGACTGGAATAAATCGAGGTTTCTATATAGATATTTCAAAGAGCAATAAATAACTTAACAACATATAATTGACTTTGTTGTATGGGAAAACAGTTCTTTAACAATTACATTTGAGAAAATGTTATTCTTGAAAGAAAAATATAGATATGTCTTATTTAGGAATGTAACTAATATAATTAGTATCTTTAATGTCTAAAATGTGGTATGATTAAAACCCCAGACAATTGATTTGCCAGATATTTGTATTCGTATCATGTTTTAAAAATGTTTATTTCAGCTTGAAAAATGATTTGGATTCATTTTCCCCATTAGGATATAACTCTTTCTTATATAAACTCATATTTTTAAAACCTTTGACCCTGTTTTAAACACATTCATTCAGATTTGTATAGAATATCCCTTTAAATCGCCATAATAGATTTATGTTTTCATATTAAACATATTCAGAAAACAAACGTTCATTTTAAAAAAATATTACGAAAGAAATAATGATTAGACGAATTTTTACTATCTAAAATTTTACAGCGTTGTTGATAAGGTCAGATGTCTGAACTTCCATCTCCAACAGTGTTGACTGAACTAAGAAATAAATGTTATTTATACATCAAAACAGTTTTTCAAAGCGTTTAAAATGTTTGTTTTAGAATAATTCAACGGCAATCAAAAATTGAAACGGCAACGGAAAATGACCAGTTTATCGAAATGTAATTACTGGGCGGTTTTTTAAAATCTTTCACAAGTTTTATTTCAAACACAATATAAAAAAGGCGTCTGAAATGACTTATTGTATGTTTTATTTAACAATTTCTTATATATAAACATGTATTGACAGTATTGCATAAACATTTTAATAACAAAGTACTGCCTTCATTTCGGAAAACGAGTTAAGCATAACATATTTAATTTGTTAAACAAATTCAATTTGGTATAAAAATAACAATATTAATTAAACTTTATTAAAAGTATATAATGCACGGTTTTTGTTTTGTTTCTGTAGTTTTTTAAGAATAATGTTGTTTTCATTACATTGCATAAATTTAAAGATCTATTCTTTATCATAAATCAATCGTATAAAAAACTGCATTTGTCTCCATTTTACATGGCAGATGGACAATTTCTGTAGAGGAACAACCTTTTCCAAAAGAAGAAAGATTGAAATTTCATGAATTTGAAAATTTGTCTTAAACTTAATTTTTGAACTTTTTGCATGACATTCAAAATGATGAAAAATTATGTAATATTTGTGGGAATAAATAAGAGTTTTGTTTGTTGTTTTTGTTTGCTTATGATTTGAAGTTGTGAAATACTCTAAAGAAAATGTATGTTCTATATTATTGTATTTCTTTCCAAACTTTAAGCAATACTTATTAATGTAAAGTCGTTTCTAAATCGACAATAATTTCACAATGGTGCAATTTCCTATTTTAGAAATGTTTTTTTTAGTTGAATCACATTTTGACAGTATATTTAAGTCAAATAGCGTGTTGCTTATTAAAATTTTCCTACAGCCCCTTCTTACTAAATGCTTAATTTTAAGATTTTGAAAAATATAAATAATATGTACTGATAAAACTTGAAGGTCATTGTACATTTTAAGTATAACCTTTGTGAACACCCTAACACTTTTATTGAACAATATATTGTAACTAAAATTTCATTAAAATTCCTAATTTAGGTGATTGCAAAAAAACATGTTTATGTCCACAAGTAACTAATCAGTTTAGAATAGCTAACATGCTTTTTGATAAGTTTTTTTGATACCTGAGGTCTTCATCAAAGTATTTATGAACCTCTAGTTTTGTGATGCCATGCTCGATAACATTTTTTGCATATAACAAACTACTGACCTAGGATTTTGTGTCAATGTATATCATTTAAATCTCACTGCGAAAAAGACATGGATATACGGAAGTGTACGGAATTCCGTATATCACTTATATACGTGTAAGAATACGGGAAACTTGAAATACGGGGATGTACGGGACCGTATATTATATCAGTCCGTATATGACTAGTATACGAATGCCGTACACTCGCAATATACGGGAATTTTGATGTACGAAGTCCGTATTTTACTTATATACGGAATTTTTATGACAAGTCCGTATATTACTAAAATACGAAATTCCGTATTCGTGCAAATACGGATTCTGTATATAGAAATAGCGAATGATACCGTCAGTGCACAGAACGTGTAAGACATCCACCTGTAGCATGAAGACGCGGTATTCTAGCTCAATACCGCTGTGTAATAGCAAATACTTTACAATTGCGATTGACGATTAGATAGTACGTTTTTGTATTTTGCATCTATGGTGAATCATGTTATTTTTATTTCTTTTTCATTATCATTATAATATTTTATAATGATGAGCCAAACATGAGAAAATGATAAATTTGAAATTGTGATGTTCAAAACATGAATTAATTATATTAAAATCGTGAATCTGTGAAGTTGAAATCGTGAAAGATAAAATAATTGTGAAATCACAAAGATAAATTCGGGATTGTCCACACAGCATTCAAATTTTACGTTTTAATATCTTCTACAAAAAATAGGCTATACATAATATAATACATGTACTTGCATATGTAAATAAATATCAAAAATGATATCTCATTCATTCATTCATTCATTCATTCATTCATTCATTCATTCATTCATTCATTCATTCATTCATTCATATTCATTAATTCATCAATTCATTCAATCATTCATTCATCATTCATTCATCCATCCATCCATCATTCATTCATCATTTATTTATTCATTCATTCATCATTCATCATTAATTAATTCATTCATTCATTCATCCATCCATCCATCCTTCATTCATTCATTCACTGAATCAATCAACCAATCATTCATTCATTTATTCATACATTCATTCATCACTCATTTATTTATTTATTTTTTTATTTTAGGAAACATAAGATGAACATTTATGACATAATATTGTGTAATAGCCACGTGCTGTATTGCGATAATCGAAGCCAATACTGATTAAGCCGGATATTGATCCGGATATTGATCATAAACGCAGCAGGGTATAACGAGTGTCGGTTTTCTCTGATTACGTAAGTTAGCGCAATTGGTGTTGAATGTCTTAACGGTAATTTTTACTGTTTATTTCTAATATAATTCATGTACGAAATAAAGGAATTAAATTGTGATCTCATAATCGAGTCTCTATGTGATTTTGTTCCAGATAATAAAAAGACTCGAACCTGAAATGTTAAAATGAAACAGACATAGCTGCTGTATTCTTTCAAATATTTTTGCAGCGTCGTGTTGTTGTTATCCTTTTATCTGGCGAAATTCGTCATTTAAACAAGACACAATTAAGATTTATCTTAAAGTAAATTTTGAAGTACCCTGCTGCCAGGTCCAATTATATTTAAGTTAACAAGCTAGAATCAGATGGATGTCACTGGGGTGTATGCACATGTATTGTTGATAGACGATGTCAAATTATTCGAAATAACATTTCTTGAAAAATATCATCATCGTCTCCCGAGTTTTCTCGTCTCCCATCAGCCGTGTTTCTGCATAAACGGTGACTTGAACAGGACAGGGGAACATTGTGGGGCCTCCGTGGCCGAGTGGTTAAAGTCATTGACTTGAGATCACAGTTCCCTCACCACTGTAGGTTCGATCCTCACTCGGGTCGAAATCTTT
This sequence comes from Ruditapes philippinarum, assembly GCF_026571515.1. Lineage (NCBI taxonomy): Eukaryota > Metazoa > Mollusca > Bivalvia > Venerida > Veneridae > Ruditapes > Ruditapes philippinarum. The sequence continues at coordinate 47,950 of NW_026867073.1, forward strand.
CATGTGAGGAAGCCATCCAGCTGGCTTACGGAAGGTCGGTGGTTCTACCCAGGTGCCCGCTCGTGCCTGAAATAATGCCCGGAGGGGCACCTGGGGTCTTCCTCCACCAATAAAGCTGGACAAAAATCGACGAAAAATCTCGGCGGACGCTCTAGGATGACCCGACTTGAGTGTACGGTCGCCCATATGGGCTATCCGGCGGCGACCTTAAATAAACGCATAAAAAAAAAAAAAACAGGGGAACATGGCCGTGCTTAGTTAATTAACATTTGTACCCTGGTTAAAATAAAATTATGTATCTTTGAAACAGTTTTTGTATGAGAAAAATTCTGTTTAAAAATAAAAAAATATCGTAGTTTGTTTTAAAAAAATCATGTTAAGAACATACTAAATTATATATTGATAGTAAAATCACTTTTTAAATTGGACTTTCGAATTTTTACCGATACTCCAAATATTCTTATACTGATAAAGTTTAATTTCAATTATGAAATCCGCAGATAATGTGAATGGATCTTTATATTTCATTTATGTGTATAAGTAAGTAGGTAGGTAGGTAGGTAGGTAGGTAATTTTAATGACATGTGTAAACTTTTTTTACAAATCTAATTTTACAACATATCAAATATACCCGGCCCAATGGGCCTATAAATCACCTCCAATAAACATAAAATATTTAGATAAAGTCATAAGTGATTATATGAGCCGTGTCATGACAAAACCAACATAATGGGTTTGCGACTAGCATGGATCCAGACCAGCCTGCGCCTTCGCGCAGTCTGATCAGGATCCATGTTGTTCGCTGTCAGTTTCTCTACTAATAGGGTTGGTAAGCGAACAGCATGGATCTTGATCAGACTGCGCGGAAGCGAAGGCTGGTCTGGACCCATGCTGGTTGCAAACCCATTATGTTGTTTTTTGTTATGACGCGGCTCATCATAAACAAACTCATTTGTAAAAATCGTAGATATAACGTAATAGAAGTCTTTTATATAATCATCGTGTAATAAATAGTTCATAAGACTTGTGATTTATTCTATTACTGTATCTTTAAATGCTTTGATGTATTTCACAGAGTGAGAGAAATGTGCAGTCTGACCGAAACTTGAACCGGGGACTCTGATTGAGCTATTCGGCCGCTTACAAATCTTTTCTTGAACAGTGGCATAATCCCTTGCGTTATTAAAATTCACAGATTTACAAGCAATATGCGAACTAAAACTCTTAAGCTATATGCAGCCATGGTGCTAACCGACCATTTTCTCCTCTAAATAGTGAACAGTTCTGAACCGTGACACATATTCAATATTGTTCATGTACTAAAGTCAATAATAATTACAATTTTCAATGAGAATGTATATATGTATATATCTATTATGATAACAGATGCAGAATTACATGTGAATATGTATATATATTTTGTAAGTTTTAAGATAATACATAATACATGTGAATATGTGAATGTTATTTTGTAAGTTTTAAGATTGTTATTACTATACGTCAACATTCTTTGGCAGTGTGTAAATCATATCAGTCAAAATTGTGATACTGAAGAGTTTTTTGTTTTGAAGAGAAATAACGTTGAGTGTTATGTACCTGGTAAGAGACTTGTGAGTTATATATTAATTTTGATATTATATGTGTACCTATGTAAAAAATTTGGCAGGTAGTTTCTTTATCAATCAAATCGATCATCTCCAAACATTTGATGATTGTTGATATAATGTATATATGCTGGGTCATAAGATATATGTTGAAGTCATACACTGTTGGTTATTTTGTATGTTGTGTGTCCTCATTGGCTTTAAAGCCTATTTGAATGAAATAACGTGTCTGCTGCATAATAGATACTGGGACATAATATGAATAAAGTCCCAAACAGAACAGTTATTCCATTAGAGCAGATAATGAATAGAAAGTAATTTTTAAATATAAGTACTGAGCTTTCAATACACATACATTTACTTAAAATATATGATAAATTTAACTATTAATTATCAATCCTTTATTAAAGCAATTTAATATTTTAGAATTTTGGCAATTTGACTCAAAAAGAAAAGAAATATAAAAATTACATTCTCTTGATAAGTTATTTCTTATTATTATTAAAACACACATACTGTGACATACATTTATTTAATTATAGTTGTCTAACTAAATTTATGATAAATTTTACTATCATTATTATTATATTATTATTATTATTATTATTATTATTATTATTATTATTATTATTATTATTATTATTATAAATAAATAAATAAATAACTGATTAAGCATAAGAATAAAGTTTTGCCTATGAAAAAGTTTCAATGCTTATGTTATACATGTATGCAAAGTTATCGTTTATGGAAAAATGATATTTCCTATTTAATATTGCATTATTTTGACTTAGTATGCTGGTTTCGGACCTTAATAAAAATCCCTGTAAATGCTTTATTGTAATAACGGTATCTAGGCATATCACGCGTTTTCAAAACAGCCAATGAGTTTAAAGCGTTGGTTTTGTATCACGTGAATCCTATCAACCAATCAGAAATAGCGCGGGCGAAATGAAAAAAAAAAAAAAAAAACGCGATTGGAAATGGATGGTTAATAAAAATTCAGAATATTGCAAAACAAGGTAGGTTAAAAGTTATTTTTTATCGTTGTAATATCAATATTCCATCAATAGAATAGTTGCATTTTGTGAACAACAGCTTATTTCAGGGTTAAACTGATTTGTTTTTAGAAAACTTTAACACTTTTTAATCTGTTTCTCTATTCAATATGGCCGCCGGATTAGATAATCAAAGCAGGATTATATCCCAAAATTTAGTCTCTGAGGTTACAAGTTTGATTTTGATTTCTAAACTACTGTATCTTGTTTAATAAATAATTTGTTTGAAAAATGCAAAAAAAAGAAAAGGTTATTTCTAAAATACGTTAATCATAACTTCCCTTTAGGGTAAAAAAGACACCAAGTAAAAAATTACGACATTTAAACATCGAAGATGTCAAGGTAGTACAGCCCCTGGACATGGTAGTACAAAAGGATTAATCAGTGTGTGTGACACGACCTATGTATGCTTGATTGGTCAACTAATTGGACTTTATAATCATCTTGAGCGATCTCAATTGTCACTTTAAATCAGGGGTGCGAGTCAATGCGCAATCAAGCAAATTGAAAAGACACACTCAAATTCTATTTGTTTTAATAGTACTTTATGAAATAGATAGCCGAAAAATAGGTTATTTTTATCTATTCAATATAATAACAAAAATTATGAGATTTAACAGATTAACATATTTTAAAAGAAAATTGCTTAGTACTTCTAAAAAATATGTTTATAAATTTTTAGATAAAATCGTCTTTCTCAGTCTTGAGTATTCAACGAGCAGAATACTTGTTTTATATTCACAGTTTTTATTTTTATACAAATCCCCATTATTTGATGCAAATATAAGTCACTTTAAAGGCTCTTTTCATTTTTATTCTCTTTTTTTTAAGTTTCTGTACACATGTTTCTTTATATTTCTTATTTATATTAACTATATATAAATTAATACAAATCTGAAACAAAAAATAGAAAACAAATATTTCTTTTTTTTTTCATTTATATCATCATACATTTAGATGAATAAAAAAAAGAAAATATTTGTCAGAATTTTTTATTTACATTAAATTTAATACAAAGAATGTCAAAAGATATGCTTATATTTACATTGATACGAAGCTTAGTGCCGGTGTAAGAATTTTAAAACTCGTGCATATAAAATATAGCAACGAACCAGAAGTTTTAAAACGGTTTTGTTTGTATTGTTTTAGCATAATTAGTAATTATGAACAGACAACTCTTTTCATTCGATATTCTTGGTTATTTATCTACGTTGTTCAGGATAGCACAGATTTTAAATTGTATAATACATGAACTGAGTTTTCAACATTTATATTGGATTTTTTATTGGACAAATAATTAAAATTTAGATATTTTTTCTTATTATTATTAAAACATTTTGTTTAGTTTTTAAGCTAAGCAATACGCATAAGGTGATATCGCATGGGTCAGTCACAAACACACGCCTGTATGAGGAAATAGTTATTTAATATTTCGTTACACATAAATTAACTGTATAAAGCCTTTGTACATCACAATTTTTTTGACATTCCATATTTTGACTTATATTTCACATATAGCGATATGGAAACACACGCACGCACGCACGAACACACAAACATACATAACTACACATGCACATAAAAGTGAACCCGTTCCTACAGCATTAACACTTTCGCACATGTGATCACTTATGAAATAGTTTCAATGTGCTCTTTATCAGTTTATGATGAAGTTATATTATGATTTTTTCAGGACAGTGTACAGCGTGATTAAATCTTCCAGAAATGCAGCTGTGCCCTCTTAACAGCAATTATAGATGAAGCAAAGTATGGTAGCAAAGAAATATAGATGTAAGTTCATGTATATACATTGGTGTATTTTGTGAATAAAATAAGACAATTACACGGACGCACTGTCTGTAAAGAAGAGTTGCACAGACTCATATATTCCCATCCGTACTGACATCATGTGTTTTAATCTTTCTCAAGGAAATGTCAAATTTCCTTAATTACACGCATTTATTTTGACATGAATAAATGTGGTTAGTTATAAATACAGTGGTTCTCTATTATATCTTGTTGGCGGAATGATGTCATAAAATGATGTCAATTAAGGCATATAAGCGTTTTGCAGCGCAATTGAAAATGCTAAAACATCCTTGTTTTTAATATGCAAAAATCAAATATATAAAATATATACAACTCCAACACACACAATTGTTTGATATAGATGCACTGTGCATGCGACTTTATTTTATTAAATTAGTTTTCTTTTCTTAAACATATTACTGTATCAAAAAATATGTATTTCTAAACAGTTTAATCACTTTTATATATGTTAATGATAGTATTTTTTTAGTTACTACGTGCGTAAGCGATAAGTACGCCGCTTTGATAATGTGAGAGTGACTTTACATTTTCTTTTGTGCATGTACACTAAAGTTAACAACCTTTGTCTGAATAGGTAAAACAGGGTTTTCAGAAGCGAATATAATGTAAGATAAGAAACAGAATTTGAAATGTCTTGATGGCAAAGTTAGTAAAGTCATTCGAATGTCATACACATTAAATTTTATCACGAGTTCGAGCCTCACAAGTTGTCTCACTTTTTTGCGTTTTTCTTACCATATATTTTTTTTTAATTTTACATTAGAAAAATGAATTGGAATAGAAAGGTAGTTTTGTTATGATATTTAATAATTTAGATATACATGCACGGATGATAGTGATTTTTATCCTGTATAGTGTGTAGTATGTAGAAGTCATAGTACTTTTGCAGTGCAGGAGTATTTCGTGCAAACTTAACTATAGTTGAAACAGTCTGTGTACAGTATCATGCATTCCGTATAAATTTGCACCAACTTGCTAAATAGGGCTAAATATAGCTACATTTAAAACAAAATGAAAGTTAATAAAAAATTAACAAGTATTTAACAGTATATATAATCTTTGCAATAAATGATACAAAACTTTCTTACTTGATTGATAATTATAAAGCAATACTTTTGGGAAAAAGGTGCAATCCGAGCCTAGCTGTCTTGCATTGATATTTACCACAACTTTACCTACTGCATTACGCTGAGAGTTGGTAAATTTGTTGATAATTTAATTTATATAGCTAGCCTGTTTGAAGATAATAAACACAATATGATAGCTGTTTCACACCTGGATGATGGACTTGACTACCTCGTCAATTAATTATTATACTAAACGCATAGTACTTGTGCGCACGTGAAACATATCATGATATGGCGTTGATACGTAAATGTTTCACGTGCGCACGTAATACTGTCGCATTCGCATGTATTAACTAAAATATTTCTTATGTTATTTTATGCAATTGTCACATATGATACGTATATTTTATTTTCTGAATTTGATTTCATACTATCAGATTAATGCTATAGGCAAGGGAGGATATTTTGATTTATAATTTTTGTGAGAATTATCACTTTATTTTTAGTGATGGCACACTGTAAGAGATTCTATTGCCAACTTACCTAGTTAAACAGTCTTAACAATAAAAAAATATTAATCTACACTATTGCATATTGAATGTATTCATTCGTTGCTGTGAAGTTGTGATGAGATAGTTTTTGAAACAATTGAAACTGAAACAAACAATAATCAAAATTTGTTAAGATTTACGTTTTTATATAAATGAGAAGTATAGCTGGGTATTCCGCCTTTTACTTACTTGGATATCATTGTGCAAACACGGATCTACATCTGAGTAGCAAATATCTGTACATTTTAAACCATTTTTTCAAACGAATTGACTCCTACTCACATTACTAATATACATCGTAAAACGATCATAAAGATTATGTCAGCACTTTTTCTTTCCCAATGCAATGTTATTTTGTTTACATATATTTTTAATCAATAAAATACTCTTTTCATAGAACAAAGATACCATTATTATTTATATAACAAGTGTGAAATAACATATTCGTAAAAGTTTCATAACAAAATCATATAACTTATCATCCGTCAAAGATTAATTATTTCATTTAAATCCTGTGTAAATGGTTGCTTAAAAATCAAATGACATTTTTATTCTAATGATATAAGATAAGTTTGAAATATGCGTAAGAAAAAAATTGTATATATGTATACGCTTAAAAAAATGCTTGTGTATAGACTTTTTGAAAGTTGTGATAACTATTTCATGACACTATTTAAACAGGATTTTAAACTCTCTTTTTTCAGATACAGTAACACACATGCCGAAGAAGATTGTTATATGTGGAGAAAACATTTCCTACGTCACGAAATAGACACCGTCACACTGGCCTATAGAGGATTGATATATCTAAGTGCTTTTAAGAACAGTGTTTGAATGACGAATTTCTGTAAATGCGGATTTTTAATTTTAATGCTAATTATTAAAACTTTCTGTAATTATCAATTTGTGCCATGGACTCATTATCCTAAAATAACATGTGAATGTTAACAATAGCAAATGATATGAATATCTTTAAAATGTTTTATGGGTGTAATATAAGTGGCTGATATGAATCACTGTTAAGATAAATCGAAAAGAACTTCAAGTTAGCAAAGTGTGTTCTAGATTTAAATAACATACAATTCATAAAGGTTACGACTTGAAAATATCGGAAAATGTACATGTATTATTCGATCTCTGAAGAAAATATCGTGACTCTGTATTGCAACATACCGGTATATCGCCGTTCCGTTGCAACGTTACATTAATGTGTTCCTCTGGAATAAGGCTTACAACAATATATGACTATTGTAACGAAGACAGGTTTATTTTCTTATATATATGTATACATATTGAATATATGTTTATGAAATAATAAATATTTAAGAGTGACTCGATTTAGTTTTTACTTTATTATTTGAAATACTCCAATTGTGTAGATAAAGTTCTTAAGCATATGACTTTACAGTTCCAATTCACAATGTGTAATCAAACATGTTCTATTGTACAAGCCTGCATTTCGGTCATGTATACGTGTTACTTAATCTATGTAAATGCATGCTTTTGATAGTATCTGTACCTTCTTTAATACAGTTCTGTATACCCTGTGTACAATTAAAAAATGCAATTCCGTATATCCCCTGTATATATTGAAAATACGATTCCGTATATCCCCTGTATATGTAGAAAATACGATTCGTATATCTTCTGTATATGTAGAAAAATACGACTCCGTATATCATCTGTATATGTAGAAAATACGGTTCCGTATATCGTCTGTATACGTAGAAAATACGAGTCCGTATATTCTCTGTATATGTAGAAAATACGGTCTCGTATATCCTTGGTATATTCATAGTATACTAGGGATAACAACCTTGATAAAGTGCGTATACGGGATTTTATTCTCCATATACTTCAAACATACGAACAAATATACGTACATGTATATGGTGCAAATACGGAATTCCGTATATGCCTGATGCATATACGGACTTCCCGTATACCCGGTGTTCCCTATACGGACTCGTATACTTGGTCCGTATATTCGACAAATACATCCCGTACACGCCCGTATATGTCAAAAATACGGGACCGTATATTCCCGTATATCAGTATATTTTTCGCAGTGTCTTTCTTCCATGTTATCATGGGATACAATTTGGATTTATGGTTGAAAAATTATAGGATGAAACTGCCGGAAGAATATGACTAGTCTATAATAGTTGATGAATTTAATGTAAGGAATGTGATAGAATTCTTATAACTACTAAAGCTGTATCTCATGTATATTGATAAAAGTCTACTGACATGCTTTAAAGATCCAAAATTATTTGCAAATTGGTTTGGTCCCTTTCTCGATATTGTTATGATTATAAATCAGAAATGTCAAAAGAAACAATGTTTCAAACAGAGTTCATTGTCTCTAAAACCAATTATATTAATTTGGTTTAAACATATTTATTTAAGCTCGATTGCTAGACAAGTTCTTACAATTTATATTAGTTACTTTCGAGTCCAACCAGTACTGGTGTCATATGAAGAAACATGGTCGCGATCCGAGAAGTGCTCGAACCCATGATCTCTGGTTTGAAAGGCAGATACCTTAACCACTAGTCCACCGCTCCCCTTGAATTATATCAAATTATCAGCTGCTGTAACCAACACTATTTTGTGAATTGCACAGTCCATTATTTCTGTTTATTTTCCTGACGCCGAAACAGCAGTTGCCATGCGATATGACAATATAATGTACGTTAAAATCAATTGACCAATTACCACTTCCTTTGCTCTATGCACATACTATATCATGCTACAGATTTGCATCCTATTTATTTCACAATAATGGAAGAAAGAAATACAAAACAATCAAAAAATGGAATTATCTATTCGTATGTCATATGAAACAAATGTTGAAACATTACGGGATTGTTATTGCAACTTTTTGTAGGTTAGAATGACACTAAATGTGACAGCAATTTAACATTTGATAATAAAGTTGCGTCGGCGTATTGGAAAAATACATCTCGTAATTCTAAGTTTTATGCAAGAAAACTAGTATATTGGCAACGAGTTAAGATTTCTTATGCCTTATCTGCCAGACAAGTTGGCAATAACCTATCAAATTGTTTACTGAATTGTTCATCCGACAGTTATATGATGCCAAAAACTGTTACATCAAAATTAGCTTCAAAGCATAAATAAAATAAATAGTTCAGACAGTGCAAGCTTTCTAAAGTAAGAATGAATTAGAAGAAAAAAAAAACAATGAAAAAAAATTATTTCAGTATTACGGGATATGATAAGAATGGACAGACGCTATGCGAGAGCGTAGGAGGTATATTGCATTTCAGAACGTAAGTACATATCCATGTAGAAGTTAAACCATATTATATTAACTAACATCAAATGGCTTTCTTAACGCCCAAATGTCATTCAAACGATAGAAATGTCCGTTACCTCACAGAAAGAGATGCCAAACTCGTCTAGACGTAAAGAAGCCAATTTGTTAATTGGACAAAGCATATTACGGATATATTACCGACACTAAGTGGTGGCTCTTATTTATTACTTCGTTTGTAAAGTTGACTAACCTTACACAAGTCGATCTGTATATTTAAAGGCATTTCCCTTATTTTTATGTTTACACTGCAAATGTAAATAAAAAACACCAAACAAGTCATAATTACCTTAATCAATTAAAACTTATACCTTTTTGAAAATGAGTAATAAGTTATATATGTATATAGTTTTGTTAAAAAATGTCAATTCAAATTTGTTTTTTCTTTGTTAAATGAACAAGATTGCAAATGCCAAATATGTGTCTGTTTTATTTGTATGCATCATTCTTTTTTAGAGATAATTTTTTCTAGTTGTGCTTTATAAACAATTTGTTTGCTGTTTTTCATTTGATTGAATTAAATAGAAGAAACAAAAGGAAACAATATGCGATAATAAATGTTCGTGTCTATTCCATAATAAGTACATGAATAAATAAGTAAGACCAAGGATGTTACAAAATACTAATTTAAAAGTAGTATAGTGTACAGAGTAACGTATCTCATAATCAATGAGTGCCTTGATTATGGTCGTAAAACTAACATAATTTACAACAAATGGGTCAAAATGGCCATAGATCGCTCACCTGACCCATCGAACTCATCCGAGCAATTACCTAGACAAGCATCCTGACTAAGTTTCATGACAGGTGAGTCAAAAATTTGACCACTAGAGTGTTAACAAGGATTTTTCATATTTGAGCTGTGTGACCCAAGGTGACCAATATTCAAACTTGACATAGAAATTATCTTTCTGACCGATTTCCATGATATTTGGATTAAAACAGTAGCCACTAGAGAGTTAACAAGAGTTTTTTATTTTTAGCTCATGTGACCTAGTTTTTAATCCAAATGACCAATGTTCAAACGCATCTGAGCAATTACCTAGATAAGCATCATGACCAAGTTTGATGACAATTGATCAAAATTGTGACCACTAGAGTGTTAACAAGGTTTTTCCATATTTGGGCGGTGTGGCCTATTGTTTGACCCCAGGGGACCCATATTCAAACTTAACCTAGAAATCATAAAAACAAACTTTCAGACGAATGTCCAGGACAATTATATGGATCAAAACAATAGTCACACTAGAGTGTTAACACGATTTTTCTATTTTTAGCTCTTTTGATCTAGTTTTTATTCGAGAGGACCCATGTTCAAAAAATATGACAAACAAGATCAACAAAGAAAGGCGGCGTTCAATGAACGCAACCTCCATATGATCCAGCAATTAGAACCAGTGGCAAGGAGCCCAGGCGGACACCATCTTAGCAAATATCTAGATAAGCATCCTGACTAATTTTGATGACAAATGAGGCAAAAATGTAACCATTAGAGTGTTAACAAGGGTTTTCCTTATTTGGGTGGTGTGACCTAGCTTTTGACCCTAGGTGACCCATATTCAAACTTGACCTAGGATATATTAAAGCAAACTTTCAGACCAATTTCCAGGATATTTAGATTTAAACAGTAGCCACTAGAGTGTTAACAAATTTTTTTTCTATTTTTAGCTCCTGTGACTTAGTTTTTTATCCGAGATGGCCCATGTTTCAACTCATCCGAGCAATTACCTAGACAAGTATCCTGACAAAGTTTAATGAAGATTGAGAAAAAAATGTGACCGCTAGAGTGTTAACCAACAACTGTGGACGGACGACGGACATTCAACGATCCTTAAAGCATACCCTGGGCTAGCTCAGGTGAGCTAAAAGGGAGGCAATTAACGTAGCTATACATGTATATGAGACACAAACACATCACTTGATAAATGTTGATCATATGTTTCCTTTTTTAGTTGTAATAGCCATTTAACCATCTGCAATGAAAGTATCAGAAATGTTTATTGACCGGTGATAGGGGGCGTGAGGGATGTTGCACGTATTCATTATCCCTCATGCATAGACTCAGTCAAACCGAGTCTGCAATTGTCTTGTAATTTTGCTGTGATTAATGCTCCAGAGGGATCACTTTGTTTCCAGATTTTTTATGTATTTTACTAACTGTCATTTAACTTGCTATTTTGAATATGTATGTTTATAAATAATTCAAGAGCTTTTGTTGCAATGCTAGAAGGCCTTAGAACGTTATTACTGTCTTATTATTCTATTAGATGTCATATGTCAATATAATTGTAGTTAGCTTTATATTTTGCACTGTAAATTTCAAAAGTATAAATGTGCCTTTACAAAGATAAACCATAAATTATCGCAAGATATTTGTTAAAACTATCTTTTAATTGTATATTAAACAAAAACAATCACATCAAAAGATGTACAAAAATAATGAAACATCGCCCCTTTTGTCAGGAGTTTGTGTACACACCATTTGTCTGAAACCTGTGTACACAAAAATGGTCTGCAACTTATGTACACATAGGATTACTGCAGTATGCAAATACACAAAGAGAATTTTCTTGCACATTTCAATACAAAAGTAATTGAAGTAAATTTAAGTAATGCAGTAATCTTTGCTGCCATCCCTAAAAGCCTGCATAATATTATAAATATGTGTACTTTCCCAAATGGTACTCCTCGATAAGACATCCGTGTCTTTTAATGTTTGTAACGAAGCCAATTTTTACTACTTTTACTTTCTATAAACCAACATGCTTGCACAATATAGCAATATAATGTATAAGTACGAAAAGCGTCAGTCTTAGAAATAATGAAAATTTTCTTGGAACTATTAACTTTTGTTGACTATAAATACTGATTGCAACTTAACATTTGCAAATAAATACATTTATTCAGAAGAAATAAAGAATCGCTTAATCTTCTTATCACATTAGCTTTCAGTCATAAATAATTATCTGATGCCAACTCGTCTCTAAATTTGAATATGTGATGACATTCCGTCACATTGAATACACGATTTACTGAGATAAATCCGTTTTGTTGTAAAGATACTAATAGATGTTACAGATTTATATAACAGCACGTCAGAATGAAAGATATCAAATTAGATGTGCTATACATCTGGTCACATGCTTGCTATTTTAATTTGTTTTCTAAAGAAGAAGATACAATAAAAGATAAATAATTTTATCATGTAATACACACGCATTGCTTCTTCAGTTTATATTGCTAATTTTCAATCATATAAACAATGCTTGTTTATAAGGAAAAAATTATGCTTCCAGTTTCGTGATTCCAGCATAATGCACATCAAATTACAAAAACACAAAACTTAGTTCTGAACTATAACAATTTAGGAGTTTTTCTTAATTTCTAACAAAAATAAAATTAGAAACAAAACGAAATAAGTTGTATAATGTGATGAACTAATATTGATTATAGGAACGAACTGTGATATTGATGGATAAAAATGGGTATCTCTTTAAGAACATTACAAGATTATTTCATCATTTGTAAAAATTCTTATCTGATTCATTCATGAATGCCAAGTCGTTATGTGTCAGATTTAAGAGGAATACTTCAAAAACGAACAAAGTTGTAGACAAATGCGTAAAATATAATATTATATGATATTATCAAATTGAATGCTTGATGTTTCCTTTAGATCACGAATATATCGAGACAGCAATTCTGTAACCATAATGTTTACCAGGACACATTTGTCAAACCCACGTTTGTTGTGATCATTGTCTCATGCAAACAATAAACGACTGACTCAATGTAGACGCATTACACTGACAACATTTCCGTGTCTGTCTGTTGCATGCTGATAAATGGATTTCATAGTTTTCTTTCTGTCCGGTTTCAATGGCAGCTATGTTAATTCTTTGCAAGGGCCATTTTATAAAGGACAATAACAAAATTGAAAGTTAAAAGCGTAGTAAGCATCGATAAAATGATAAAAACTTCGTTTTATCTATCATATAGTAATTTTATTGAAGACTGAGCAGACAGCAAGGGAGGGTCGAATATTTTTGGTGATAAATATTCTTATTGGTTCCTGACAGAATAGAATTTTACTAGTCTACAATTTTAAATTAAATTTTTAAACGACTTCGATTTTAAGGATGAAATATTTGTCTAAATATTCTTTTCTCTGAATTATAGTCGCGATAAAAATGCAAGATAAAATAATTAGATTCTCTTCGTAAGTCTGAACACATTGCGAATAAAGACATTCCTTCAAAAGAAGAAATATATGTATAAAGCTAGACATTTGAGATTGCAGACATAAAGACAGCATAAAATATTCAAACTATATCGGACACCAAGCTAGACTGTACATATTGAGAATCTGCTAAAACCTGTCTTCAAAACCATTAAATTAAATGTATTACAAAGTGGCAATTCTACAACTTAACGTTTGTTAACATTATAAACTGAATTAAATTTCAAAAGTGTTATACATAAAAATATAAAACTTTGAATATGATTAAAATGTAAAAATCACAAGCTCGTCTTACTTGCGTCTGTTAATTACAAGTTATGGAAAGAGGAAAATACAACCCTAACGGCCAGAAGAACCGTTTGCAGATTTATACGTGTATGATTTGCGTTCCAGAAAAATAGTAGTCGAATATTAGTTATTGCAAAGAAGGTGAGAAGTGTTAGAACAGAGCGTGGCAACACTTTAATTAAATAATTGTATGACATATTTTATAGTAGCAATTGCTTGAAATTGTAGTACATTTAAACACTTTGATCAAAATAGTTTAAAAAATCTGCACATATTTTTTTTGTTTAAAATGGTAGTCATTGGCTCATTTTTATACACGTACATAAATACTCGCTTTTATTTTATTATTTAAATCTAGGTTTAACCCATTGCTTCATGAGCATTTTGTGAAAAATGGCTGTTTTCATTGAAAAGTCTCCCGTTACAAGTTCAAATTGCTATAATTCTATAAAAACTGCTTCAACACTAATCAAACTTGGCACAAATGTTGACTGGACCATTGTCCTTGCAACAACATGCTCAGACTTAAATTTTCTGTTACCATGGCAACGAGGGGACATCTCAAAATTGCCAAAAATCACTATTTTGCGTTGATTTTTTCCATCAAAATTGATTTCAAAGTGCTGCAACTTATCAATGGATTGAGATAGAGTCAAATGCTTTTCAGCGTTGGTTACACGTTACCTTATGATCAATCTGGGGTCATTTACAGCCTCTCACAAGTCCAAAATTTTCTTGGCGATGAGGGGGACTCCGCCCCCCTTCAAACCCCCCAAAACAGAAGGGGGCACATCCCCCTTCTGGCAACCCCCTGATGTATCTTTTGGTTGGGGGGCCGCGCCGAAAAAAGAGGTCAATTTTTTTAACAACGTTTCTCAAACAAAAACAAGTGTTTGGGGCCTAAAAATAAGGCATTTTTTCATCATTTGAGACACACAAAAAAAGGGGGGGGTGAAAAAGGCGTTAAAAGGCGTGTATATGAAGTAATGGGTTAACTGAAAATGATGAAAATACTTGAAATTACCCTAAATCGCGTTTTTTCACGTTTAAACATGGCCTGTCATATAAATTTGAAGAAAAATTGTTGTTTTGTAGATTTTTTTTTTTTTTTTTCATTAACCCATTGCTTCATGAGCATTTTGTGAAAAATGGCTGTTTTCATTGAAAAGTCTCCCGTTACAAGTTCAAATTGCTATAATTCTATAAAAACTGCTTCAACACTAATCAAACTTGGCACAAATGTTGACTGGACCATTGTCCTTGCAACAACATGCTCAGACTTAAATTTTCTGTTACCATGGCAACGAGGGGACATCTCAAAATTGCCAAAAATCACTATTTTGCGTTGATTTTTTCCATCAAAATTGATTTCAAAGTGCTGCAACTTATCAATGGATTGAGATAGAGTCAAATGCTTTTCAGCGTTGGTTACACGTTACCTTATGATCAATCTGGGGTCATTTACAGCCTCTCACAAGTCCAAAATTTTCTTGGCGATGAGGGGGACTCCGCCCCCCTTCAAACCCCCCAAAACAGAAGGGGGCACATCCCCCTTCTGGCAACCCCCTGATGTATCTTTTGGTTGGGGGGCCGCGCCGAAAAAGAGGTCAATTTTTTTAACAACGTTTCTCAAACAAAAACAAGTGTTTGGGGCCTAAATAAGGCATTTTTTCATCATTTGAGACAACAAAAAAGGGGGGGGGTGAAAAAGGCGTTAAAAGGCGTGTATATGAAGTAATGGGTTAACTGAAAATGATGAAAATACTTGAAATTACCCTAAATCGCGTTTTTTCACGTTTAAACATGGCCTGTCATATAAATTTGAAGAAAAATTGTTGTTTTGTAGATTTTTTTATTTTTTTTCATTAACCCATTGCTTCATGAGCATTTTGTGAAAAATGGCTGTTTTCATTGAAAAGTCTCCCGTTACAAGTTCAAATTGCTATAATTCTATAAAAACTGCTTCAACACTAATCAAACTTGGCACAAATGTTGACTGGACCATTGTCCTTGCAACAACATGCTCAGACTTAAATTTTCTGTTACCATGGCAACGAGGGGACATCTCAAAATTGCCAAAAATCACTATTTTGCGTTGATTTTTTCCATCAAAATTGATTTCAAAGTGCTGCAACTTATCAATGGATTGAGATAGAGTCAAATGCTTTTCAGCGTTGGTTACACGTTACCTTATGATCAATCTGGGGTCATTTACAGCCTCTCACAAGTCCAAAATTTTCTTGGCGATGAGGGGGACTCCGCCCCCCTTCAAACCCCCAAAACAGAAGGGGGCACATCCCCCTTCTGGCAACCCCCTGATGTATCTTTTGGTTGGGGGCCGCGCGCCGAAAAAGAGGTCAATTTTTTTAACAACGTTTCTCAAACAAAAACAAGTGTTTGGGGCCTAAATAAGGCATTTTTTCATCATTTGAGACAACAAAAAAAGGGGGGGGTGAAAAAGGCATTAAAAGGCGTGTATATGAAGTAATGGGTTAACTGAAAATGATGAAAATACTTGAAATTACCCTAAATCGCGTTTTTTCACGTTTAAACATGGCCTGTCATATAAATTTGAAGAAAAATTGTTGTTTTGTAGATTTTTTTATTTTTTTCATTAACCCATTGCTTCATGAGCATTTGTGTGAAAAATGGCTGTTTTCATTGAAAAGTCTCCCGTTACAAGTTCAAATTGCTATAATTCTATAAAAACTGCTTCAACACTAATCAAACTTGGCACAAAAATGTTGACTGGACCATTGTCCTTGCAACAACATGCTCAGACTTAAATTTTCTGTTACCATGGCAACGAGGGGACATCTCAAAATTGCCAAAAATCACTATTTTGCGTTGATTTTTTCCATCAAAATTGATTTCAAAGTGCTGCAACTTATCAATGGATTGAGATAGAGTCAAATGCTTTTCAGCGTTGGTTACACGTTACCTTATGATCAATCTGGGGTCATTTACAGCCTCTCACAAGTCCAAAATTTTCTTGGCGATGAGGGGGACTCCGCCCCCCTTCAAACCCCCCAAAACAGAAGGGGGCACATCCCCCTTCTGGCAACCCCCTGATGTATCTTTTGGTTGGGGGGCCGCGCCGAAAAAGAGGTCAATTTTTTTAACAACGTTTCTCAAACAAAAACAAGTGTTTGGGGTCTAAATAAGGCATTTTTTCAT
Organism: Ruditapes philippinarum; assembly: GCF_026571515.1. Taxonomy (NCBI): domain Eukaryota; kingdom Metazoa; phylum Mollusca; class Bivalvia; order Venerida; family Veneridae; genus Ruditapes; species Ruditapes philippinarum. Next base: position 65,102 of record NW_026867073.1, read on the forward strand.
CATTTGAGACAACAAAAAAAGGGGGGGGGGTGAAAAAGGCGTTAAAAGGCGTGTATATGAAGTAATGGGTTAACACAATTACAATAATTATAATCAAGACAAAGTTTGCAATGCTATTTAGATGTTATGAGAAATCTTATATAAAATATTTGCAAATAAAATTTACGACGTTGTAGCACGTGGTTCTCTTGAAGCAAGACTGTTCGATGGGGCAAACTATGAAAATGTCCAGTCAATGAACACATTAAGATAAATAATGTTGTAATAGAAATTAAACACAATTCCAGTTTATAAGCATGGCTTTGTTTTAACTTTATTTTAACCCGATTGGTTTGGTGTGTTAACCTGTCACATGACGTAAGTCAGACTATGTTAAAAATAAAAGCTATGCTAAATATGTACACAATAATACATGGAAATATCAGTTTTTTTGAAAACAACATCCGGCAAATGAGAAACAATCAAGTCATCTTACACATTCTGGACGATCATTTTCAAAACAACATCTTATTTAATTATGCAAATATTTATATTTGTGTCGCAGTTACATAATGTTAGCTATATACATGTTTATTATCCTTAAGTAATAACTATACCTTTGAATTTACCAAAACTTCCTTGATGATGTTATATGTGAAAGGCGTCAATTTCTACTGTATGCTTTCATATTGATTCATTCAAACAAAGTTGTATAAACAACTCATTTATCCGCTCATTTATCATTTTTTCTCCTGAAATATTTGAATATTTTGTGTCATGATTCCAGGCGTTGAACCAAGATTGAATTATTAGCAAAGTCAGTTGACACACAAAACAAATATATTCTCCATTCTTATTTTGTCCTGACATCGTGTCAATTAATCGAGTCAGTTGCTTCATGTATACTAAAAGCGATCGAATTCAATGAAACAATCATATTGTTCACCTTTAGATTTAGAATGAGCTATAATTATTAATGTATTATGTTATATAATAACTATTTCCATCATTTTCATGCTATTTCGTACAAGATATTTTAGTATTTGTATCCATTCTTTCATGTTCCAGTTTGCTTTTTTAAAAGTAAACATTTTAACTCTAAAGGATGAGTTTAAAACATTTTCAATGAAGTTATCTCAATTCATCAATGGCCATTATAAATTGGCTTACAGTATTATTCAAACTATTTAACATTGTTTGAAATCATCTAATACTTCTGATATCCCATGCTTCAGTATTATGTTCGTATATCAATAATATTTGGGAGTTGAGAGTTCTGCTAAACAACCTTTTTTCAAAAGATGAAAATTTAAATTTCGTGAATTTGAAAATTTATTTTAAACTTACTAATAAGTTAAAAAAATTGGTCTTGCCATTTCCAATCTAGAAGTGTTCTAATAGTGAATCCAATCACATTTGGACAGTAAACTTCAGTGAAATAGCGTGTTGCTTATTAAAATTTTTCATACCTTCTTGCTATAGTCTTAATTTCAAGACTTAAAATTATATTAAATATTTATAATATATACTGATAAGAAGTGAAGGTAAGTGATAAACTTCCATACATTGATAACTGAGGTCTTCAACAAAGAGGGCATTTAAGAACGTTTTTTTGCCGTGCTCAATAACTCTACTTACCTATTATTTTAAATCAATTTATATCATTAAGATATTTCGTCCCTGTAATCATTGAATAAAATTTGAATTTATGTTTCAAAAATCATAGAATAAAGTTTTAGAATGAATACGAATAGTCTTAGATATTTAATGAATTGAATGTTAGACATTTGATGGTACTCCTATACCAACCAGATTAAAGTTTATCAGTAAAGCTGTCATATATATTGATAATAGTCTACTGAATCTGCTTTAAAGATCCACAATTATTTGCAAGTTGTTTTGGTCATTTTCTAGTTTTTGTAATGATAATAAATCATAAATGTCAAAAGTAACAATATCTCAAACAGAAATCGCTGCCTCCAAACCAATTACATTCTATATTACTTTATCATCTGCTGTAACTGACAGTATTTTGTGAAATACGCAGTTCATTATCTTTGTTTTTCCTGACGCCGAAACAGCAATTGCCATGCGATACGACAATGTAGTGTTCGTTTAAATCAATTAAACAATTTCGACTTCCTTTTCTTTATGCACATAACATAACATGCTACATATAGGTTAATTTTTTTATCATAGTTATGTCATAAATGTTTTATGGCACCATTATAAAACAGAATACAACAAATCGAATGGTTTATTTGCATGCCATATGAAACAAAGATGAAAAATATCTGAATTTTCATTGAAAATCATTTTTTTGTGTTACAATTACAACCTTTAAGACAAATTTAAAGAGACAACAATTTAACTCGGATAAAAAAGGTTGCGTCGGCGTATTGGAAAAATACATTTTGTTATTGTACGGTTTATTTGCCAAAAATAATATATTGGTCACAAATAATGTAGATTTGTTATGCCTTATTTGCCAGACAAATTGACAATAAACTATCAAATTGTTTTCTGAATTGTTCATCCAACAGTTATATATTGCTAACAACTGTTACATCAAAATAAGCTACAAAGCATAAAACATGTAAATAGTTCAGACAGTGCAAGTCTCATATTTTCTTTCAGAAATTAGAGTTATAGCTACTCGTTCTATTAAAATGATAACCAATGTAATAATAAGTATAATAGATACAAATTAATACTTGAAATGCAAGACAATATATAAAATGACATAAATTTTTTCCATCTGTGAAGGATTACTTTGATTTGACTTGGTGAAATATTTTTTCCTCAAATTATGACTTTCGATTTCACATAATATCAAATCTGAATTGCTGAAATAATAGCTTCATCTTTATTATCATCGTCATTTAAAATGAAGATATTTTGTCCAAACTTATGATATGTTTGAAATGTAAAGTACTAGGTAGATGATTTTTCAATTTCTGAAATAGCGAAATGTTGTAAAATAAAATAAATTAATTAAAACCACTAATAAAAGAAAGATAAAGAGACTGCAACCATTAATATCATTAAAAAATCAAGAGCTGTAACGCAAATGAGGAATGCCCCCCGAAAAGTTTTTTTAAGCATGCAGGTATTATGAAACGGAAAGAGAATGAAAGTAATTAATTGCTTAATATCGTTATTGTGAAATGAAGTGCTATTTAAAGCAAAACAAGGGTCTTGGATGCGACACAACATCGTGATGTGGAAGACATTTATGCCAAGTGTTTTTGAAAATCATTCAATGCATGACAATGTCACAGTTTTGAAACTTATGTGTACCTTCAAACTCTTCTTGTGAGCATAAGTACCTTCAAACTATTAGATTGACATTGACCTTAGAGGTAGGAACATAGGTCTTACACACAACACGTCATCTTGATGTGGTAGACATTTGTGCCAAGTTATTTTAAAATCTTTTGATGCATGACAAAGTTATAGTCCGGACACAAATGTTTGTACCTATAATTTCTAATTGTGATAGCGTGAATCTTCAAAATATATGTAACCTTGACCTTTGTACAGGGACGTGATTCTTGAACGCGACACAACATTGCCATGTGATAGAATTTGTGCATAGTAATTTCAAAATCCCTCAATGCAGGACAAAGTTACAGTATGGACATGATTGTTGTGTAAATGGGGACAGACAGAAGGACAGGCCTTTAGCTGCACGACAACATCATTTGATGGGAGGATTTGTGCCAAGTAATGTTAAATTCCTTCCATGCATTGAACCCCAAAGTTGCAGTACGAACATGAATGTGTATCTTCAAACTCTTCTCGAGAGACTAAGTAAATTCAAACTTTAAGTCTAACATTGGTCTTGAAATCTTAATGTTATGAAGTGAAACTTCAAAACGTTAGTGTAACCTGGACCTTTGAGGTAGGGACGTGGTTCTTAGACGCGACACATCGTCTTGATTTGGTAGAGATATGTGCAAAGCTATTTCAAAATTCCTCAGTGTATGAAAAACACGAATGAAGTGGGGACGCATAGACAGACGGACAGTGCGATTTTAATATGACCCCGTTTGGGGGCAATAATTACGCAGGTAAAAGTAAACGGAATTTAGTGCCCCCCCCCCCCCGCAAATTTTGGGCACTCAAAGCACCTGTATTTCTTTCAGGTCATCACCTCTCAGCGCGTGGCGCGGACTCGGGCGTGCGGGAGGCGGGGCGCGAGCGGGGGGGCGGGGCTATCTATCCAGCGCGATTACTGCTACAGGCGGGTGTACCCCAGCCCCCAACGCCACTAAAACCCATCTTTTTTTTTTTTCCGTATCGTTCTTACCCCCATCTAAATAATCTTGTGTAACACCAGTTACATATATTTATTTAACCATTGTCTGAAAATATCATATTTTAAAAGTAAAAACCATACAATCACATTAACATTACAAATTGTGTAAATTATTCCATTTTAGCAAATACCAAGGGTATTGATATTTTCAGTTACAATAAGATGTGTTCTTTTATATATTATATTAAATAAAACAATTCAAATCTAGTTATATTGATTTTGATCAATAGCCTTGCATGTAGTTGAGTTCTAAAATTGAAGAAAATTAAAATTTTAGAGAAAAATATCAATCCTTTGTCAATTCAGATTTTTTCTTTGATTATTATTGCTATATTTATATTTTCCGAATGTTTAGTAAAACGGGAAAGAGAATCCTTTATTTCTAATGTTTATTTATTATTTAATAATTGAACTGTAATACGAATTTTTATAAGTGAATTTTATATCAATTACAATTCATATCAAATTGCATATTGAGCTTTAAAAACTGGCGGAAGTCGTAAATGATTTATATAAAAATTGTATAATTATAGACGGATCAGTTTTATGACTGGAAATTAAATCAAGGTTATTTCCATAGAAAGAATTTATTCCAGACATACTGACAATTTGTAGAAATGAGTGTGTATTTATTTAACATTTAGTCTAGCGTCGACATTCTGTAGATCTATAGAAATGTTCTGATCTAACACGAGTTTCTGTTAATAGTAAGCAACGAAAAATTTATAAAACTAAAACTAAACAGTTTTACATTCAAACATGACATTTTTTTCGTATGGGAGAATCCTTTCCTTGAATCTATTCATTAGAGAGATTATAATACGAATAAAAGTGGCTTATACCTTGCTTCGATCATAATTTGTTGGTGAAACCTATTTATATATTTTCGATTTTATTTCAATGGGGTATCTGCACCAAATCGATATATCCTATATATACTACGCCATTTAGAAAGCACGCGACGAATTTGCAATTCAAAACATATTGTTGATTAAAACGAGACAAAGTAAAGAGAAATGTTTCTATTATTTAAACAGCACTAATATTATTATTAGTAAAAAAAGACAATCAAACAAAGAGATTACAGTATTACGTTTTGAATTATATATCATCAGAAGGAACAGGCGCAATGCGAGAGCATTGGAGGAACATAACATTTCAAAAAGTAAGTAAATATCCATGTAGTAGTAAAAACCAGATTGTATTAACTAACATCAAATGGCTTTCCAAACGCCCAAATGTCATTCAAACGATAGAAATTTCCGTTACCTCACAGAAAGAGATGTCAAAGCCGTCTAGACAGAAAAAAAGTCAATTTGTCAATTGGACAAAGCATATTACGGATACATTACCGACACTACGTGGTGTCTTTTAGTTATTTAGTCTTTTTGTCGATCTGTATTATCTACAGTCATTTGCCTTTTTTGTATGATTACTCAGCAATGCAAAAAAAAATCAACAAACAATTCACTATTATCTTAAATAAATTAAACGTACTACCTTTTCAAACTGAGAAGTCGCTATTGTACGTATGCGTTAAGTAATACATGTATATAAATTTGTTACAAATATCAATTCGTCTTTTCGGTGTTCATTGATTATGATTACAAATGCCAAATAAAGATCGGTCATTTGTATTCGCATAAAAAATTATTTCAGACATACTGACAATCAGTAGAAATGATTGTGAATTTATCTAACATTTACTCTAGCATCAAACAAAGCATCTGACTTCTGAAGAAGTTTTCTTATCTAACACGAGCTTCTGTTAATAGTAAGCAGCGAAGCAGGACGCGAAACAAAATATTGTTTTATAAGACGACGCATTTTGATGGCAAGCGATGAATTTACCATTAACAATATTTATTGTTGGTTAAACATAAAATAGCGAGACAATCTGTAAATTACAGTATTTCTGCTATATAAACAAATCTAACAATTTAAGAAAAAGATAACAGTATTATGTTTTGAATTAAATATCATAAGAAAGGACAGACGCAAAAGGAGATCGTAGGTAGTACTGTATATCGTATTCAAAACTTAAGTAAATATCCATGTTGTAGTAAAGCTAGATTGTATAAACTTACATTGAAAAGCTTTTCAAACTCCCAAATGTCGTTCAAACGATAAAAATTTCCGACAGCTGAGAGAGAGAGAGAGAGATGGAGAGAGAGAGAGACGTCAAAAAAACAATTTGTCAGTTGGACAAAGCATATTACAAATACATTACCAACACTACTTCGTTTGTAAAATGGACGTCGATCTGTATCCTTATAGGCATTTATCTTATTTTTATGGTAACATTGTAAATGCAAATGCAAAGAAACAACAACAACAAAAAAAAAACAAGAAACAAGTCACAATTATTTCAATCATATTTAACGTATACCTTTTTACAAAATGAAAAGTCATAATGCATTGATATTATATTAATGCGATATAAGTAATAAATATATAAATTTATTAGAATGTTATATCTAATGTGTCTTTTCTTTGAATTGTTACATGGACAAGAATATAATGTCAAATAAATATCTTTAATTTGTATTCACATACATAGTATTTTCATTTTCAAAAATATGTACTGTTCTAATTATACTTATTCAAGCACATTGATTTATATACTGTAAATATATTGATAACTTTAATCTTTTATCTTCACTACTACCAAGGGACATCCCTGGTTCCGAAGATTTTATATTGGCAGCACCAAGTGTTGCTATTTTTCCCTGTCCTTTTGAATTTAATCGATTGCTAGGCTTAAATGTTTGAAAATCAAATATTGCTGTGGCTATTGTATTGTTTCTCACGAGCAGCTTCTTTAATTGTTTACTTGTAATTGCCCTGGTGAGATTTGAATCCTTTTTAAAAAAATGTATTCCTTAGTGCAATTGGTAAGTAGTGTCCGGCATCTGTAAATAAGTTTGTGTTGGTTTCATCATTTAGAACAAAAACATTTTCCATACTTTATATATAAACGTATTAATTTTATAAGTAATCACGTGTATTTGTGTCTGTAAGCATGAAAATCATTCATGAATTTCATAAGATTTAATTCAACCTTCAACAGTCTTGTAAAAGCGTATAAGGTTAGGTGTGATGGCTGGTGGTTAAGGCGTCTACATCTCAACCCAGGGATCATGGGTTCGAGCCCTACATTGGTCACGACCACGTTTCTTTTTATGACACCAGTACTGGTTTGTTCAAGGAAACGGACTCGAAAGTGATAATTTAAAATATAGGTTGCAAGAATTTGTTTCGCAATCGAGCTTAAATAAATATGTTTAAACCAAACTAAGGTCAATATTTCAAAGATAGTCCACTTTATTGGTTTATAGGTTTATTGATATGATATGCCGGAACAGTTCCTTTATTATGATTTCAGCAGAAAAGAGTATTATACTATTTCTAAAGCATTTGAGAACTTTGAAATATGTGAAGAAAAGTACTCAAGAGATACTTGAATTTTAAATCATAGAAACAAATTTTATAAAACTTTATTGAAATGTTGTTCATACTAGAGTAAATATTGACTTTAATTTCTGGCTGCTCCAATCGACCAAAGTCTAATTGACCCCGAACAAACAAAAAAACAAACAATCAAACAAACAAACAAACAAAAAGACATGCAATTGATATCGTCAAGAGTTTATGTTGGATGTATATCTAAAATTAAATAAGTCTATAATTTCTATTTGAGAAAAAAAACCCCACAAAATTAAGTATTGTTCTCATTTCTAATAATGTATTATTTCAATGACAGCAACAAAATGCTGAGGCTCTACATCAGACTTTCTGTAATGTGAATGTCATGTAAATTAAGTAAAAGGAAAGTTATAGCCCTTATGCTGTTTGAAAGAATGAATTTGAAAGTAAATAACGGATGATTGTACAGAGTCTTACACTTCGAATTCTATGATTTCATATTTTATTTATTTAGTCTTGAAACTGACTTTATTTTTTGTTCATGAAATTCATATACTTATTTGTTTTTTGATTGGTTTTTTTTTGTATGTTATTCACTATCCTTTTTCGTTCTTTTTTAATACATCTTCTTACATATAATTTATATTCCATAAAATTGGAGCTAGCTCTGTGGTTTTATATTTGCTTTGATTCAACATGTTTTTGCATTTTAAATTTAGAAAATATGAAAATGTCTTAAGAAAATGAACAATATATTGGCGCGAGAAATTAATTTAAATTCTCTTGAAATTGTATAATAAACAAATACAATCAAACCATTAGATATACGAAACTTTGTTACCTCAATCAAATATAATGACATATCACCCTATTGTCTTGAACAAATTCTTTGCGCACATCAAAACAAAAGAAGTCAGGGTAAATTCATGTAATGCAGTTATCTTTATAGTTATTTCTTACTGCCAGCGTAGTCTTATAAATATATGTAATTTGCTAAATGATAATCGGTGTCTATTTCTGCTGTAACCTAGCCCCATTCTACTACTTCATAATTTGAATTCAACATGACTGCATACGATTGCAATATTTAAGTACAAATTGTCAGTCTTAAAGTTAGATTAGTGACCAGTTTTTTGTAATTTTTTACGTTTGTCGAACGTTGGTCCTGATTTCTTAAAACAAAACCTTAACATTTTCAACAGAATATTTCATTCAGTAGAAATAAAGAATCGCATTTAGTCTTCTTATCACATAAGTTTTCAGTCATAAATAATTATGTGATGCCAACTCGTCTCTAAATTTGAATATGCGATGACATTCCGTCATACTGAAAGATGATTTTCTGAGATAAATCAGTTTTGTTGTAAAGTTACTACTAGATGTTACAGACTTCTAAGAATGAAATATATCTAGTTAGATGTGCTATATATCTGGTCTCATGCTTGAAATTGCAATTTTTTTGATAAAGAAAAGATACAATAGAGATTGCTAAATCATATAATTTATACATAGTTTTTTACTTCTTTTAAAACCGGGAAAAACAATTTTTTTTTGGTAGAGAAAAAATTTTTAATGTTTTCAATTTCGTATTCGCATAATCAATTTTTCCAAAAACAAAAAAACGAAAAGTCCAGAACATGCAATAAACTGTAACTGTTTGTGTCATCTGCTTTGTTTCATAACCAGCAAAAATAAAGTAAGAAACTAACTAAGTTTAATATTGTTATAAACCTATCTTGATTATTGTGATATTAATGAGGGATGGAATTATATTTTTCCTTAAATACAGTACAAGATAATGTATTCCATATTTTTATTGATTAAAGAATACATCCTCGTATTTAAAGTTTGTCTTTAGATATCAATATCAGCAGAAAGTATGCATGCTTCACCAGCATTTTCATTTGTTCACGGATATATCGAGATAGAGATGTTGTTACAATGTAACAACATATTCATATTTACCAGGAAACATTTGTCAGACCCTCATTTGTTGTGATCGTTGTCTGATATAACAATAAATGGTTAAATCAATGTAAACGCAATAACAACAAATAGACGTAACAACAGAAAGAAGCCTATGATATGGAAGAGCTAAGTATACAAAAAATACTTTAAAGCATGCCATGACGATGGAAATATCTCAGGTTAATGAACATTTTAATTATGTTAAAGACTTGCAAAATTAGAAAAAGTTAAGCCTTACACCTCTCACATATCTGTTTTTGTATGATATACCTATTGAAATTGCCGCACACACTACTTCTTTTTGTCAGGTCGGATGGTCTTTGCAAGGGCCAATTTGTCTTTTTAAGAGGACAATAACAAAGTTGGCAGTTAAAAGCGAAGAAAACATCGATAAAATTAAACTAAATAGCATCGGTTTATCTAGTGTATAGTATTTTAAAGACTTAGCAATCAGAAAAAGGAAATTGAATATATGGTGATAAATATGTGTTATTGGTTCCTGTTCGATTTTAAAAATTAAATATTTGTCTGAATACTCTCTTCTTTGAATTATAGGCGTGATAAAAAGCAATTTGAAATGATTTTATTAGATTTTCGTAATAAAGTCTATAAACACATTGCAAATAAAGGCATTCCTTCAAAAGACGAAATATAATGTATGTATAAAGTCTATAAAACTAATCTGTACATATTGCTATTCGTGTCTTTTAACCACTTGATTAATAATCTATATGTATACCTAAGTGGCAACTCACAACTTAAAGTTTGTTAACCTTATATACTTACATAAATAATCATTAAATTTCAAAATGATTTAAAATGAACAGTAAGGAGATAAACAGATATTTGATAATCGCAAGCTCATTATGTATTTCGTCTGTTTATTACAAGTTATGGAAAGTGAAAATGAATCGTTTGCAAAGTCATACGTTGCAGAAACAGTTGTCGAATAATGGCAGTGAAGTTGAGAAATGTGAGAACAGAGCGTGGCAACAAACTTATCTTTAGTTTTACGATTAAATCATTGTGTGGTATATTTCATAGTAGCAATTGCTTAAAATTGTAATAAATTTTAATACTTTTATCGAAATAATTATAAAAAACAACCCAAAATATCTTTTAGTTTGAAATGTCAGTCACTTGCTTATTAGTCCCCTACCGGTTTACCGGAGGGGACTTTAGGTTTACCCTCCGTCCGTCTGTCTGTCTGTCTGTCCGTCCGTCAGTCTGTCTGTCTGTCAGTCCGTCAGCCCGTCCGTCCACAAAACTGGATCCCGCGATAACTAGAAAAGTACTAAAAATATTTTTATGAAACTTGATATATGGATAGATGGCAGTATGGAGATTATGCACGTCTTTTTCGTTTCTTCCTATGTTGAAAATGCCGGTTGCAATGGCAACAAATAGACTGAAAAAATGGCAAATTTTACACATGAACAGGATCCAGTGATAACGCAAAAGTACTGGAAATACTTTTATGAAACTTGACAAATGGGTAGATGGCAGTCTTGAGCTTATGCATGTCTTTTTCTTTTCTTCCTATGTAGGGGTGTTGAAAATTCTGGTTGCTATGGCAACAAATAGACTGAAAATATGGCAAATTTTACACGTAAACTGGATCCTGTGTTAACGCAAAAAGTAATAGAAATATTTTTATGAAACTTTTAATATGGGAAGATGGCAGTCTGGAGATTATGCACGTCTTTTTCTTTTCTTCCTATGTTGAAAATTCTGGTTGCTATGGCAACACATAGACTGAAAAAATGGCAAATTTTACACATACACTGAATCCGGGTAGATGTAGAATGGGTAGATGGCAGTCTTGAGATTATGCATGTCTTATCTGTTCTCCCTATTTTGAAAAATATTGGTTGCCTTGGCAACAAATAGGCTTAAAACATGGCAAATATAACATTATTTGTGATTAGTCAAAAAGAGCTGAAATTTTTTTATGAATTGCATCCTTAATTCAAGAGTTATCTCTTTAAGAATTTTGCTTTTAAAAATGTTATATTTGGTTACAGGGATGTTTCAGATATTAACTTTAGAGTGTCCGTCAGTCCGTCTGTCTGTCTGTTCATAAAAACTGTTGTCTGTGATCAATTTTAAAGAACTTTTCCAACAAATTTACTTAAAATATAGAAAAATTGAAACATTAGTGAATGGCCAATGGCCCTCCAGAATGTTGATGGGGTTCTAACCGGTAGGGGACTTATGGATTGCTTGCAATACTATGATAATTGCTTGTTTTTAATACACGTACAGTTTATAAATGCACGTGTTCCTTTATATTCTTTAATGAATGTCTTTATACTACTGTATAAATCTAGGGTTTACACAAACAATTTCAATCTTTATTATTAAGATACAATGTGCCACGCAACTGATATCTTATGATTTATCTTCTAACAATATTTTCAAATAGAAATTTAAGACAGTGTTGCAAGAGATTTTTGGAGTAACTACAAAGATTTATCTATCTATATATATATATATATATATATATATATATATATATATATATATATATATGTAACTGATTGATAGCAAATATATATATATATATATATATATATATTTGCTATCAATCAGTTACAATCATACTTTTGAATTTACAAAATCTTCCTTGAAGATGACATATTTTTTATAAGTGATTGAATGACATCTATAGGCACTGTATAAATCAAGTTGTATCAAAGACTCATTTATCCGCTCATTTATCATTTTTTCTTCTGACATTTTTGAATATTTTATGTCATAATTCCAGGCGTTGAACAAAGATTGAAATAGTAGCAAAGTCAGTTGCTACACAAAGTGAATATATTGTTCCATTCTTATTTTGACCTGACATCGTGTCAATTGATCGAGTTCCTTATTTCCAATCAGTTGCTTCATATACACTTAAAGCGGCTGAATTCATATTAAAAGTTTGCCGCTTTGTTACATGTATGCCAACATTTACGTGAATTTTACATTTATTGTAACAGCATCACCACAAAAATTTATTCTTTCGTTAGTAGAGTTTTAGAGTTTTTATTTCTTCCATGAAAAAAATTTAAAACTGAATTTCACGGAAGGAAAATGCAATACTATGCAAATGAATGTTTTGTTCTAACTATTTAAAATCTATAAAACTTTGTCTCCCTTTTTGTAATTCCAGACGGTGGCCATTAAATCAAGTAAAAATCTGGTAATTTATTTTGTACTGACGGAATAAATTAAACCATAAAGCTTGAAATGAGTATGGTTTTCCCATAAAACAATCGTATTTATCACTTTTCAATTTGAAATGAGCTATCAAGTTTGATCTGACTTAAAACGCACACTTTTTAACTACGAGCTTAAAACATTTTCAAATGTAGGTATCTTAATTTATCAATATCCTGAGAACCTAATATTTTTTTAGACCAATTAACATGTTTGCAGTTATCTAATACCATCTCAGTATAGGGTCCGTAAGTCTCGTTTACTTTCACTTTCGATTTACCACTTCCGGGTACATCGGCAGACTTATTTACCGTTACGCATATAGGTAACCCGAAGAACTCGAGAGATGTAGAAGTTAAATTTGCTTCGGTCCTCTTTAGATTTGAAGGAATGGAAAGCACGGGTCAAAAAATGCAGGTAGGTCAATTATCTGACGGAAAAACGAGGGATTTATACAGTTTAATAAACTAGTTTATTTTCGGATAGTGACAATTGTTTCGGATGTTTTGTCAAGGTAGTGAATTCTAGTTGTTTAGCTTTTAGTATTGTTTTAAAACTACTGATGTGAGAAATTAATTCAAACCATTTTAACTTATTGATATAAACAATGGAGAAACACTTTAATTCTAGTGTATATTAAAGTTATAAAAAATTCGGACATTGCACAGTAATTCGGATATTTCTTCCCTTCCATTTTATCAAGATTTCAATTACTTATTTTAGTATAATAAACCCCAGGTCCCAAATAAGAGTTTTGATAATTAAATAATTAGATGGATAGATCATAGATTTATGCAAAGTTTAATAGTATTGTTCCATTTCTAACTATGGAGAATAGTATCAAGGCACTAACACTTATTTTTTATTCTTGTTCCTTTTTCAATTATATATACATGTTAATATGGTACCTAGCAAATTATGATTAAATTAAAAAATATAATATTTAAACCATTTCAGATGTGTAGACAGGGAGGTATATGACAAGTATAGAATATACAGTTGTTCACTATGGACCATTAATCAACTGTTTGCACTGCCTATGATCCTGAAATATCTATACATCAAAGGTAAATACATGTAAAATAATTGATTAATTTTTAGTTGAGATCGGAAAGATAAACAATTATCAAAATATTTTAATAATTTTTGGATTTCACTGCATGAAAATTGATAAATAAATAAAACACGAAAACAGTAATGTTTCACATTCAAGAAGATCAATATTTTTTACTGTTATATATTATGTGTTGTTGTTTATCTTTAATGTTTATTTACTTCAAATATGAAATTTTCTGTCAATCATGACCAGCTTATAAAATGTAATGTAAATATCATTTCTAGTGTATTACTCAGTGAAATATATTCAGGTCTTACACTTGTAACAACATATTTATTGATTTTTCATTCTGCAGATAAAAAGGAAAAAGGTGAAGGAGAATTTGTCCATGAAGACCTTTATTGCAACTACCATCTTCCAGTTCCTTAATTTGAGAATGATATCAGAGAACACACAGTCTTTAAAAAAGATAGAATAAAGATTTGATCACCATCCCCATATCTCACCATCCTGTATAGATATAGTTAAAAATGCTGTAACATATATATTATGTTGTAAACTAATTGTTTATTTGTTCACATGTTATTACAAAATGTATGTTTTGTAATCTGTGTCTATGAAATAAAAGAAATGTTCTTTTTTGTTCTGTACAGTGAAATATTAGTTTAATATAAGCCACTGACAATAGTCAAATGTACTTTCCTGAAGAAGATGAATGACATCCAGCACAAAAAACTTAATGTAAAAGAGTATGATTTTATGGTGTTTGACACTATGATCTTGTTAACTTGTTAGAAACAGAGTAAAATATCCACATTTTATTGCAGTTTTAAGTATTAAAACTAGATACTCTATATATACCAAAGTAGATAACACACCAGAGATCAGGATTTTCATGGAATCACAGTATAGTCATATGTCATTATGGACATTAAATGACTATGAAGTAAAGATGAAAAAGACATAGCAAAAATATTATATATCATCTACTACTAATATTGTGAGGTAATCATTGATAAGCTCACAAATTTGCATTCAAAGCTTTAATTGATATCAAGCTGACCATTTTTCAATAAGAATATGATTTATAACTCTATGATAATTTGTTCAAATTTGTTCATGTTAATTTTCAAAGTCTTTACATTTGTAAAAAGAAATATTCTTATTCTTGTATCAGTAGACATTCACAGTGTAAAGCTACATTGTCCAAATAACTAATAATACATGTAATTCCAAGTGCTTTCCTGAAGTTTTTCTTCCACTGGAAAATCAGTGTGATATATATGCTAAGCAGTGCACTATAAATTGTGTAAAATAAAAGTTATCAAACTTATGAACTGTGTTTCTACTATTTTGCATATATTTATAGCAGTGCTTGATCATAAGGGTTCATCTGCAAAATAAGTGTCACTGTGTACTTTAATTCTCTAACAGCAATGGCTAGATTGTTTGAATATGCAAGCATTGACTATATTTAATACTATGCATGTCATTTGAATTTTGTCTGTCCTTAAATCGAAACAGACACTATCTAAATAATATTGATGAAAAGTTCTTGATAGCTCTTCAATGACTACTTTTACACATATGTACACATGGACAGAAGTTAAAAGCATTGTGTGGGTTTTTTTTTTAAACATTGACAATTTTGAAACAGTTCCAATGGGTATATTAATGTACCAGTGATGTAATTGTTTTGTATCAAGTGCAAACACTTAAGTTTTGCATGTTTTGTATAGATAATTCACTTTTGGTCAAATGTCAACAGGTTCAATACATTATAAAACAGGTAATTTGAAACCCAAAGAAGTATATGGTATGTAATAACTGCCCCTCTGATACTAAAATCTTTCAAGGAATGCAGAATTGCAAGTCTTCTCCAATTTTGTGATTAAGAGACAGACTTGGGCTTTCAAGGGCTAGCAAGCTAGTGTTTTGCTACAGAATACTCAACACAGATGAATTGCATTAATATTGTTTACTCTGGTATTACTACCTGCCATGTACAATGCAAATCATGGCTTTTCTAAGAGCAGTGAAAGGCTATTACTGGAAGGAAATTTACACATCTTGCCTCACAAACAAGTTTTTCTTTGAGATGATTTTTATGATATTTAAATGATGGTTATAGATTACATTACTTTTACAATTGCAGTGATCATGGTGATAGTATGAAATGAAACTCAATCAAGATAGAAACATTTTAATGCAGATCATTTATCTTTTTACAATTCTTGTCACCTTACAAGTCTATTTAAATCAATTTTATCTTAACTGTTTTTAAACTACATGATGCCTGGTTGAAACTGTTTGGGACAGCCATTTGCAGAAGATAAATTATCTTTGAATAATTCAGTTAATACAAAGTTACAAATGACAAGTGATTTATTTCTAACAAAGACAGGTTACTTATTTCTAACAAAGACAGATATTATGTTTAACATTTTTACACTGACATATATCTTTGAAGTGTCTTCAACCTTAGTTTTTATTAGAATACAAACATTCAGTGAGACAGTTTACACAATACATGGACCTTTAAGAAGCTTTAATTCAGTCAAAATCTGTAATGGACTGCCATGTCTCTACCACTATGTACTCCAAGACTGTGTATGGACATTTCCTTTCAACTATGTCTGGTGGTATCACTATTTGGTTTCTAATCTGATGGTGAACACTCCAAAATAAATAAAGAGCCATGACAAGTACTCAAGATCCAACCATGAAATCACATATCTGAATATACATAATCACATATGAATAAAATTTATCATGAGTTGAAAGCAATAATAATTGGTCAGCTGTAAGTTGTAATCATTTTCATATTATTTTGAATAGAAAATAATGTTGAAAAGGAAGAAACACTTCTTGGTGTCACAGTTTTTGTAGATTTGCTTTGACAACTGATCTTTAAAAAAATGTGATAGTGACTAAGTTCTTTTAACCATTTACTGAACATGATTTAACTAAAATATATGACCCACTTACTTGAGAAAAATACTGTAAACAGTATTTAACATGAATTAACTACATATGCCATACTGTTTGTTTATTTAGCTACACTGTGATTATTTACAAAAACGAGAACATTATGTTATACAAGAATATTTATTTTTCATTAATGTAGTTGAAGTAGCTTTAAGTATATATTTCTTACCAAAACGATTTTACAGCAGAGCATGCATGTGTATTTACATCGGATACTGACGTCTTTCATCTCACCACTGTCATCAGTCTAAATATCTACACGAGCAAAATATTTCATTAAATTTTATGACAATTTAAATTGGTAATATACAGCTTGACTGTTTGTGCTTTATAAAGATAATAATAAATAATATTTTCAATTATAAGAAAATATATTCAACTAAAACACACTGATAATCATATTGAAACGTTTTATCCGAAATATGCGCTGTCCGAAATTTCTAAACATTATATACCTCTGAGAGATAATCAAGTAGCGCTATAGAAAATTGAAAAAATCAAATTCACCAGTCTGAAGTCAGATGCGAATGATGTTGTATCAAATAACAAATTTATTAGATTTACACGGACATGAAAATATTACATCATTTATTGCAATAAACTGAATTCGAAATGACACACCCACCTGAAGATTATACGAAATTGTCTTTCATTGATCTACTTGTTCACAAGATGAAACTATTTGCATTGAACAAATCTGCCAATTTCCACATATCCTTTGCTTTTCCGTGTAAGTTTTACTTTCCCACCGGCATACAAGTATTACCCAATATAGATAAGCAATGTTGTTGATATTTGTTTGTACCCGGAAGTGCAAAATATCGTGAAATCTCGCAAGTCACATGACGAGACTTACATACCCTATTACGTTTGTATATCAATACCATTTGGGAGTTACGAATTAAGCTTATAATACAATAAATAAATAAGGTATAAAATTACTGTAATTTTAACGTATTTTACAAGGGGCGTGGTTAAAGGTGTACTTAATATGTAACTGAGGGAATATAAGAGACGTTTTCAAGATTTCAGGAGTTACAATGAGATCGAGAGTTAGAGCTGAAATACTTTCAAAATTTTTATATTCTATTTATATAAGACAATAACATTTTATAAGTATTGTATTTGTCCCTTTACTTCCGAATTCAATGTAGATTGTACTTTACTGAATATCAGATATATGTCTGTTTGATTATTCGCCCTTCTCATGAAACAAATTGTTATTGCAAATCAATTGATGCTTGTTCATATTTATTCATTATTCAGAAACAATAAAGAGTCGTATAAAGTCCGCTTATTGCATTAGCATTCAGTCATAAATAATGAACTGATACACTCGTCTATAACTCGGAATATGCAATGACATTCAGTGATACAGAATAATTGATTTACTGAAATAGATAGGTCTTATATTAAAAAGAATGTGTGAAGCTTTAGTAAGCATTTATGATTAAAAGGACTGTTTTGGTCGATGTTGACAGTGCCTGGTATTTGTTATATTGTCTTACGGACCTGCGGATATTTCTAAATTCAAAATTACACCATCACCTTGATTAAATGTTGAATTCTGCTTAAACAGGTGCTAAAGGCGTGGACGTTAAGTTGCACGTTCGTGTACACGTCCATGAACAGGCTCAATCAAACCGAGTCTGCAACAGTTTTGGGCTTTCTTCACTCTATTTTACATTCATTTGCAGATATAGATTTAAACAGAAAAGAATCATTCAACTCTTTTAAACAGAATATTGTAACTTTGTAACAACTTTTGATACCCACTACCGAAGGAATGACTTTTTAGTCCTTTACTAGTCCAACGGATAATTGATTGAGGCGAATTTTCCCATTGACAACTGATCTCGTAGATCGACTCTTATGTCTGACAATTTGTTACTTTTTGTTAATGGGATTAATAATCAGTCATTTGTGATTAATCAAATTATTGTGCTGATTGATGTTAAAAGCTGAAAAACAGACATTATCAATCACATCAGTATGTTTTTGCATTCACCACACCACAGGCTTCAACAAAATGCAATATTTAAGTAAGTGAATAGATACAATATTTGCAATATCTAAACATCCAAAGTAACTGTATATATTAATTATTGTCGAATATGCTATTCAAAACTTGAGCACATCTTCAAAACATCTGTGGAGTTATCCAAATTTGTAGACACGAATTGATTGACCGCAAGTCTGCATAATTTTCTATTTTGCTGTTTTGTGCTTTTGTATGAATTCAGTTTTTCTCTATTCTTAATTCTATTATCATATGGCATGAAGAAGATGGATTACTGTTACCAATATCTGCATAGGGTAGTCAATATAAAGGGTTAATGGTAATGTCCTTATATTGCCATACCATTAATGAAATGTCTTTTGTTTTTTTTGTAATAAAATGATATTATCTACTATTTTATATAATAATCATATAGTTATTTATTGAAGAAAATTGACGGAAAAATATAGTATTCATACAAAATTATTTGTGTACATAAAGAACTATCAAAATGATAATGTGAATTCGTTTAAATGTTTTATATTTCATACAATTCTACTTCAATGTTATACATGTGTTATTGTCGTAAACCTATTATTTATTGAACAATTAAACTGTGACGCCTAGACTGCTGTATTTACAGGCTTTGCATATCTATTGAGGCAATCTATAACGAATTGGTGTGTCTCGTATCAATGTCTTTTTAAAGATAAATGACATCATTTCTAAATATTTGACTTTGACATTGACATGTCTTTTTTTCACGCATGTCAATTGCCTTTCAACAGTTTTTAAAATTACAATCTTTAAATATAAAAATTATATGGATTCTAGATCGTCTTTTTCACGAAAATTGTCGCTTGAGTGAGCAGAAAGTCGAAAACTTTTATCAAACATAATTTAAAATGGTAAATAGGTCTGCACTTAAAAGACCATGATAACGAGAATCATAATTTCTTGTAAACGTAAAAAATAATAAAAGTTATACAAGTAATGTTATTAATGTATAATGTAAGTAAATGATGTTTTCCCTCCATCTTGATAAAGGTATGACGAACGATTATGATGAATGTAATTGTCTTTAACCTTTGTACTCATGAAATGAAAAAAACATCATACAGTAAACGCTATTAAGTAAAAATGTAATATATAAAGCACATTGAGTTTAGAAGAATCCATCGTTCAACAAGAAATGCATTATTGTTCATACTAATATCTTTATCGTATACTTTTGTAAACTGACGGTATGGTTTTGACTGTAAGACGTTGATATTGGCATATACAAAACAGAGTTAAGCACATTTACAACCTTTTGCAGAATGTTATGCATAAAAAACCTTAAATGTATCTTTATACTTTGCTCGTGCCGCTTTCACATCACAAAATCTATTGAAATGGTGTTGTTGCAAAACGGAGTAAATGAATGTTTGCTTGTATTTGTCGTGGCTATTGAAATTGTGTTGGTGAAATATTGAGTTAATGAATGTTTGTTTGTCTTTACCGTAGTTGAAAAATTGATTATATGCGTGCTTAACTATATTCTAACAGTGTGTGTAGAAGTTGTTACAAAGTCAACAATAAGTTTGGTAATTCCTAGCATATGTTTAAATTTCAAGCGCAACTGTAGGTTAAATTTATTGTCTAACATAAAAAAGAAAACACACACACATGCGCGCGCACGCACGCACGCACGTTCACACACTGTTGTGTTGCTGTTATCCAATCAATGATGTTTAGTAAAATAACAAAATTAGACAGAACTGTGTTATTTTATATGGAATTTTGTCATGCATTAAATAATTCAGTTTTGGTCATCGTAAGGAAGTCATATATATTCACATGGATTTTCTAATTCTACAGATTCTGTTTTACAAAATAAGTTAAGATTTCACGACTTAGCATTAACATCATGGTTCTCGTTTTCAATTTTAATGATAAATTACTTTTCATTAGGAAGTAGGGAGACAGTGAGGGCATTGTTAAAAAAAAATTCTATCCGCGATTTGTGACATTTATCTTATTCAAGCTTATCTAAAAGAAAAACGGAATATATAACTATCATAGATTAGGAGATATATTTTCAATTTAACCTTCAATTGAAACAAATAGATATAAAGTCATTAAATAAATGAATGCAAAGTTAAGCATTTTTTGAACATTTCCATTATTATACAAAATATATTTATCAACAGCTGTATTCAATACTTCATGTCATAATTAACCATTAACTTATTACAAACATTATTAAAATGACAATTTCCTAATTTATTCTCAATTTATCTTTTATAAGTTCAACAGCTTTAATTCTATACTATGAAACGTATCATGCACGGAACAACTAAACGTGATATATTTGTAGCAACTTTCATGAATATGACAAACAAGAATTCTAACAAGACATATATTGATGTGTAATTGATGCATGACAAATGTTTACAAATTCTGAAAATCTCTTAGACGTCCTTTTTATATCTTTTCCATGCTAAACACACTTTATTATTCTATACAATTATAAATAGGACATCGTTTTGAATAGCAAACCGCTATTGATATGAATTTTGCCGTCTCTGGAATAAAATTAGGCGAAGAGATTTATGTTTTGAGTTCCAAAAGCTGTCAATGTCATTGAGCAAACTCTAGAAAGTAAAGATTAGGAATACTTCACAAGAGGTTCTGGCAAGTATGGCAATTGAATCACCTGAATGCAGATAAAAAGGTTTATAAGCACCAGTGAATTCTCTTTGACAAATATTTATTTGATAGTTTATTGTAAGTTACATATCTCAATATCTAGTAAACTCGAAATATAATCAAGCTAATCGTTGCATCATTATTATTGCAAATCTAACATAAATAAACTAAATGGTAAAACGGTGATAGCTATTTGTTAATATTGCTAAGAATTATATTATTATGATAAAGTTGCTACTGGGAATATTAGAATGTTCTTTTAATAAATTTTGTTTACAAATAACACGGAAATAAAAGCATAAACTACAATATCATGCCAAATGCCCTATACGTCAGATAAACCGAATGTAACTAGTAAAAACCCAAAATGATATAGATCAAATACTGCAAAGGGCAAGGGCATCTAAAAGTATCTATCTACATTTAACTCCGTCACTACCATTGCCTTACAGTTACGAGGGTTGTCCAAAAAAATCGAGCACTGCAGTTATTGATTTGAGAGTTATTGATAAAAACATGAATTATATATAACTTGAAGGAGAAATCTGTCTCAAATAAGAAAACAAAGGAAAAAGCCATGTAACCGTCGTGTCGTGAACACGATTCGTCATACAGTCACCTTAATAACGTAATACTGGCGCACGACAAACAATTGGGTTAGTTCATTACTTTAATCACAACATATTAACGTCAAAAATCAGGAAAAAGTGTGTGTACGTATTCCTGACGTCACTAGAAAATATAACGTTAATTGCCCTATTGTAACGGTCGTAAAAGACATTTCCGTGTGGTCGTCAATACTGTCATTTCGTGAAAATGTCAGTCACTAAACGTCATTTAATGGTAAAACACCGACAGATACCTACAAAAAACTCAAAGAGGATCTATCTTCTGTATACGGGACATATTTCAAGAACTCTATTAATGCATTGTTTCACTTTAATTCTAATAGTACTTGAAACAATATTCCCAAACGATCAGAAAAATATACCAACACCTAGATGTAGCAAAGTGATTTATATTTTGAGTCTCAAAAGCTGTCACTGTCAATGAGCACACTATTGATTAGAGCATTGATGAAAGTTTTCTCAATCGTACATTTTAGAATTCTTGATCGATTGTTCAATAAGTATGCGCAGATTCAAGAAAGTTTTCATCAGCAAGCAAAATTAATCTAATGTTTTGTTTTAAATTGACATTGTCATTTTTATATATGTCTCTGTCGTGTTCTTTTATCAGATTAAACAAAAAATAACATGAGACAAATATATACTACTAATAAAGTGCATATCACTAACATAACTTGCTTAACAAACATAACTTGCTTATCAATATAGGTCTTTCCAATGATAATAACAACAAAACAGGGACGGTGCAAACAAACTGTCAGATTCCGCAATGTGTTTTATTAGTTTTATGGTTTATATATTTTATTCAACCGATTTTCACAAAAATTAATAAAATATATTGTACATTTTCTCAATACAAATAGAAAGATATTGTTTAAATAAAAACAAAGACATACCACACTGATTTCTTTCACAAATAATATGTATAGTTTATATGATAATGAAAAAGAAGTGAATTTACTGAGGCTGAAGGCATAATATATCAATGTGATATTGATGTATTACAAAATGTGAACAAATTCTGTAAATCTCTAAGACTTCCTTTCATATCTTTTCTATGCTAAACAACCTCCATCAGTCTGATCAATATTGAACAAGCAAACGTTTGAATAAAATATCGTCGTTGATCTGATATATTTGCCGTTTCGTGAATGAAATTAGGATATTAAGAATAATATATATTAGTTTCGATAGATGTTGGAAGCCGCTGTAAAAGAATCACTTTATTGATGAAAATATTTGCAAATGTTCATTCCATAATTTATTGTGATTGATTCTTTAACCATAAATATTCTATGAAAACCTTTTTAGTTTACGTAGCTTTTCCATGTAAATAGCTTTACTTTTTTTAACAAATAAAAATCATATGTGTTTGACTTTAATGACATAAGAATATCAATTATAAGTTATCTAATTTCTGCAGTAAATCATTTAACTTTTAAGAGCTTTTAACATAATTGTTACAATGAGCTTTTAACCTTGAAAGAACAATAAACAAATATGTGGCTAGTATTTTTGAACTCTGAGATTGAAAACAAGGATTGACGGAGTACAATATGCATTAAATAGAAACAGTTTGGACTCGAGAATGAAGATAGCGACTAAGTTTGGATCCAACAATAATATATATTGGAACATAACAAAGTGCAAATGCTCAAAGTTTATAAGTTACCTTTTGTGAGAAATGTAATACAGGTATAAATATATGTTTGGAAAAAGATCATTTTGAATGTTTGAAAGGAAACACAAGCTAAACACATAAATTAAAAACAATCATGTTTCAACTGTTTCAGCAAATTGGGTTTTGTACGAATAATTTAGTTTCGGCATGGTTCATTTGTTCAAATATATAGATTTGTTTCGACAAAGATCAATTTTTAACATATATAGATTTGTTTTGGCACATTTCAATTGTTAAAATATATAGACTTGTTTTGGAATAGATCAATCGTTTAAATATATAGATTTGTTTTGGCATATGTCAATTGTTAAATATATAGATTTGTTTCGGCAAAAATCAATTGTTTAAATGTATTGATTTGTTTCGGCATAGATCATTTGTTCAAATATATAGATTTGTTTTGGCATAGATCAATTGTTCAAATATATATGTTTGTTTCGGCATAGATCAATTGTTTAAATATATAGATTTGTTTCGGTATAGATCAATTGTTTAAATATATAGATTTGTTTTGGCATAGATAAATTGTTTAAATACATAGATTTGTTTTGGCATAGATCAATTGTTCCATTATATAGATTTGTTTTGTCATAGATCAGTTGTTCAAATATATAGATGTGTTTCGGCATAGCGGCATAGATCAATTATTCCATTATATAGATTTGTAATAATTTATATAGATTTGTAAAGTCCATGAGATCCATAACAATGCTTTGTCATTTTCTAAAGTGGCTTTATGCTTGTTCAAAAGTTGCACTCTTGCTTGACAAAATTTCATTATTATTTCAAGAAAATATTCTACATAGTCTAACAATGAATAGAAATTTGCGTTTCGATGTCAAGTCACAAGATCAATAGCTTTGATTATCGTCTTACTTCCAATAAAAAGCTAGATTCAGATAATCTAGTCGTTTTAAATAACCTACTTCTGTTATCTACTTTTTGTTTAATATCTACTCATATAACAGCGATAGTGATAATCATAAAATAAGACAATGGCCATATTAAATTAATTGAGATTTTTTACAAGCTTACAGAAAACAAAACAAACAAACAAACAAACAAAAATATATTGTTTATGTATTATACTTTATTTCACTTACAATTATAAAATACGATTATTCGGCTGGTTTGTAAAAATGTACCTTTATATGGCTCAACTGGGTGATATAAGCTATACTTACATTATAAGTAATAAAGCAGCTATTTATTGTCAAAACAAATAATAAGTCTTATCAATCAGCAAACTCCTGCCTATGAATCATTTTGAAGATAAAAGTTGGCTGTAACTAATGACGGTTAATTTTTGTTTAGATTATTATGTCGTTTAAAGTTAGTTTTTATGGAAAGTGCAGCACACCGTGCGAATTACTGCAAACGGCTTGACATAAAACATGATGCAATACGGCAATGTGGTGTTATCAAATTTTTATTTAAATAATTTATTATTTCAATTTATTCCCATTCAAGGAGATTAAATATAACAAATGCCAAAATCAAAGTATATGTAATTGATTACAATACTGCAATTAATCAATATAATCAGATTAGTGCTGAATGGTCCACGAAACAACAAAACAAGATTGTATAATGAAAATCAGTAGGTAATTAACAGCTTGTGCACAAAAATCTCCAAACAAGATAAAATAAAGCTAGGTAATACTGCACAAGAGATTCTGGCACGTATTAGAATCGAATCATCTTTAGGAAAATATAAAGGTTTATAAAAAGCCCAATCACATTTAAATGCCAAATATAGGAGGTATGTCAACAGACAAGTAATTGGTAGGAATTGAATTATTTGGTATGAATGAGTTTCATCAAATCAATACAATTTGCAACATTTCTCATGCCCCATGCTCCGAATTAAGCACTATTACATTTTCAACACTTTAATCATTGAAGTTTTATGTATCAAAGGACCAGACAATAGAAGTTTATGGCAGTGTTGTTTAAAATACCAAACATTAATATAAAATTGAGAAAAAGGAAATCATTCCATAACAATAATAACCAAATGTTACTAGTAAAAATCGCAAACTCATTTAATTGAAGAACAACAACTGCAAAGAAAAAGTGCATCAAGTTAAACTCAATCCCTACCACTGCGTTTATCACTTTTCTATCTATGGAAAACATTGGTCCTGAAAAGCAAGAAAATACAAGAACACTTGAATATAGTAAGAGACACTGTTTTACTATAGCTACATGCATGCTGTTTTAAAGATCTTTCTTCTACATATGTGACATCTCTCAAGAATTGTATTTATGCATTGTTCTACTTTAATTCTTATAGTACTTGAATCAAAGGACCAAAAAATATACGAACACCTAGATGTTGCACGGAACAATGTTTACAATATTTTGTATGACCATGGTTCATGGCAACATTCGGCCCGATTTTATTACTAAGTGAACCTGGTATTGTTTTATCATTACAGAAAAAATCAACACCTGTCTTAAATATCAAAAGAACTTCATGACAAGCAATCTATGTAATATCTTAGTTAGGTAGCTTTTTCACATTTTTATTGAATATACTGCACAATTGTTCTGAAGTATTATTTGCATGTTCACTTATTGATAATATGACAACAACAGTGGTATTCTAGACATTCAAATCAATTAAATAACCAATCTGAAATATAAAACAAAACACTCTTCATATGAACTTATATGTATTTTTGTTTCAAAATGATTACGTATTTTATTGTAAGGCAAATAATCTCTAACAAATATTTTTGAAAATAGTTGCAAACAATTGTTATCAGAAAATTATAAGACATGAACATATCACTTAGTCTTGAGGAAAACCTGAAAACTTAAAGCGTATTTGCTTACTCTGTTGGCTTGATTGAACAGAATAATGTTAGTGATGAGTTGTCATATGCCAGAGTTAAGAGTTTTAAAAAGGGTTTATTGCTTTTTGCCTTAAAATGCTTTTCAGATTGTCAAATAAAAACGCCAAAAGCTGAGCATGGAAGAGATTGTTTTTGCTAAAATATTGCTTTAAGTTATCACCACACGACGTTTATCTGAATGCCATACTTTAAACCTTCATAATTTTTTCGTTGCGAGTTATTATGTTTATTAGAATTTTTATTTTGTTTATAGTAACAATAACACTCGTACATGTTTTAATATTTAGTGTATTGTAGCTATAGGTCCAAGCATCAGACTTTAGAAAGGTTTAATGTAATACAAATGGCTTTAAGTTTACAAAACACTTACCTTAATGTAATAGTTTTAATAGTAAAATATATAAATACTCGTATGTTTTGAAAGAATCATATGCTCGGAACACTTACGAAAAACGGATAAAATTTAAGGACAGGAAAATTTAAGAATCTCCAGTAAATATGCAGGACCATTGTTAGAACATAATTGTTTTGAAAGTTAAAGTTAAAATAAGGAACGCATTTAGATTAAAAGAAGCAACGACGAATCAATTAGTGTGCCATGTAATTTCGAAACACTTTACACACAATATGAATATATTTTACGATGAGTTTTATACATTGCGTCAATGTAATTTCTTAAATGGAAAAGTCTATCTTGGGAAATTTAACAGAGCTATTTTAATTGAATATTCACGAAATAATTATTCTCAGAAAATATGTAAACATAATACTTAAGTTTCTTTTTTTGTAAAAGCACCGCGCTTGCAAAAAGTAAATGTGCAAAAATTCTCCATTTCCTGTAAATTTATTTTGTCGAATTTCTTTAAAAACTTATGAGTATAGGTAAATTAGCACAATAATTTACCAGTGTAAATGGTTTCTTTTTAAAACAAAAAGCAACATCATACATACATTTTTATTTATGTTCCATGATTATTATCTAAAACATCATCAAGTGGATGCCCACATGTTTTTATCTAGAAAGAAAATGTTCATCAGCAGACTTAGGTAACGTTATCAAATTTATCTCCAACTTGTTTTCTCAGATATTGAGAATGGATTTATTTCAGATGCAAGTTTACAAGCTCTTTGTGACATTATGTTAATTGTTTGTCTTTTGATTAAAATGTTGCTGTTTCAAATGGTAATCAAGATTTAATTACACAACACTGTGTTACAATAAGATTTAGATTATGCTTCAAAACACATTTCGTTTTTAAACGGACACAAGGAATTCGTCAGGCCAAACAAATATGTACGTGGTTTCAATATATATTCTTTTATGAATTATTAGGTTGGTTTAGCTGTCTTAAACTGACAATGTATAATTTAAACGGCCTTATCATGTTCTGTAATCAATCAATATTAGATAGTCATGCATTCAATGTTCCTATATGTTAAGAGAACTGAAACTGAAACAGACTAATTTACAGTAAACATAGTACCTATGATTCTCAACTTAATTTGATAATTCAATAACATAAATAAATACATAAATAAACTAGAATATTGTGTTTTTGTAACCCTTAAATTATGTATGTATGCGTTATTTGTCCATATGTACCGATAATACTACAAGATTGCAATGCATGCTGTTGAATTCCAGGACGGATAAACATTATTGCCATTATTTCTTAAGTGTCAACTCTTATAAAAACTCAATTTTTGACATGGTCTTTCTCAATGCTATCAATTTTAACATCCGGTAGACAGACATTTTAGAAGTAAAATGTCATGCGACTGACTTAATAAGTCCAAGCAGAACGAGTATATCGCTATGTCTGTCAAGCTGTCAAATGAATATGTAGAAAGGGACATAAATTATTAATGTTCTTGCTTTTAAGATCCTCCTGTACAAAATCGTATTAATCGCCTCTGGATTTATTTTATTTCTAAAAAAAATGACAGCAAGTATAGTCATATTAAAGACAATATTGTAAAATCAAGCATTTTCACTCTTTCTCAATACAATTTATAAATGGCAGTTAGTCTAACAGGATACCCCTGTATAAGAAAGCTTAAACTTCATATTAAAATCACACACGATTTCGAACACCATGTGATGCTCTGAACAAAAGGAACATTTCTAACCTATCTGCTTTTGTTGTCGTACGTAGTGTATTTATAATTCTAAATTCTTACTTCCAAGCTTTTGATAGCTATAATTCAAAGTAAAGCGTTTAACTTGCATGACTAAAAATAACCGTTGAATAACTTTAGCATGGTGGCCAAGCTCATGTGACAACTGCAGACAGTAAACAACCAATTGAGGTGTTGATTAAAGGGAAGCCGAACAACTTAACCACAATACCGTTGTTCTATTTGATCAAATAATTACTGATTAGATACATGTTAAAGAAGAAATTATTTGTATTTTGAAATTTAAAAAAATACCGTAAAGTCTTATCGTATATACACAAAACAATCCAAATTTTCTTCTTATTGATGCCTACATATATTTTTTTAAATAAAACAAATTCAAAAAACGCTGTTATGGGGTACAATGTACATTATTTAGCTAAAGTAAAGTAGAGGGTACAAATATAGCTTTATCGTGGTATCATTACGCTTTAAAACAGAGTTGAAAATTTTCTAACATTTACTATTTCTTATGTTCTTTTTCCTAATTATTTGCATACCTACACTTTACAATCTATGATTGTAATAGAAAATATACACACAAAAAAGAAAAATGTATAAAGTTATATTGTAAAACATGAATCTAAAAGTACGTATTTTAATCTGAATATATCAATATGTAGTATAACGTATAAACACTCAAATGTGTCTGTCCTCAGACCATAAGCATTGGAGGTTCTGTTATACAAGCGTACGTTGTAATTTACATAATTGGAAATTATATCTTGGGAAATCTTATGGAACTGTTTTGATAGAATACTAACGACGAATAATATCAAAAACCTTTTAACATTAACTAATTTTTTGGTGTTTTTGCAGTGCTCTTTTAAAGCAGAAATGTGAAAAATTTCTTCACGGACAAACAATGTTGGCATTAAGTAAATTCACAAATTTTATTCGTTTTAACGTTCAATAAATATTGTACATACATCATTACTAAGGTGCATAATATTGTGGATTTAAACCATGTGGAAATATTCTTTCTGTGTACATGGTTGATATTAAAACTCAATTTGTCAGTGTAATGGCAGGAATGCATGCTTTTGCATTTCGGAAAAGAATTTTATATCACTTATGAAACAAACAGCCAAAGTTTTACTATCAACAGCAACAATATTTTAAACCAAAGACTATAGCAGTATCATCTAATCTCTTAGAATAATTTATTGACGTTCAGATAAAATTTCCTTAACAAAATAAACATGCTTGTAACTTGATGCTTTTTGCAATTGTAAATCTCTTTTTGGTTAGAAATCATATCATAAAGTATGAGAAAAAAAACCCACAAAAAACATGATGTAGACACAATAAAACATATATTAAATGACATCAAAAAATAAATTCAAATATGTGTCTGTAATAATAGTGGATAAATTGTTTCCTTAGACGTTGAGAAATGTGTATCATCAGCAAATGAAAGAAATTTAAGAGAGTTTTGCAATGACATTTACTCAGGTTAGATCATGATAATACTCTTGTTTAGTCTTTTTTTCTGAGATATTGTGAAAGATTTTAATTAAGTCGAAAGTTTGCATGTTCTGTATGGTTTAAGGTTGATTGATTGTATTTTGATTAAACTTCAGACAGAATCTACAACTGCTTGTAATGAACATTCAATTACACCATACTTTACCACACCAAGATCTAGATTTGGTAGCAAAACGAATATCTTAATAATATTGAAACCAGGAATTTGTAGGAAAACAAATAAATTACATGTGGCTACAATTTGTTTCAAAGGTTCAAAGAAAAAAAGGCAGTAGTTTATTCCGAAGAGAAATTGCAGAAATCAAGGTCTGCAGGATTGCTTTTTTATCAATATGTCGGAAACAAAAAATATTTATATATACGGTAAATATTCTCTTTGCATGAAAGCCGTTTTTATAACAAATGACCTACATTTTATTTCTGGGGTACTTTTTTATCACACCATGTTGTCATGAATATTTGATATCTAGCATATATAAATATAGAATAATATTAGGAAAGGAAGGTCAGGCAATATTGAAGCTGCATAAGAAAACTATATTGTCAAGAGAAAACTTTGGCAGAAAGGTATAATTTCACCATATGAAATCATAAGCGTTGTTTGATCAGTGTTGACCACTTTTAAGAGATAATATAAGTTTTCTAATTATACAGCTATTTTTGTCACGACAATAATTATTCATAATGATAGACATCAATAATATATTTCTGTAGGACAATAACAAATCTTGATCTAGTTTACACTGAGATTGATTTTATTTATATAAAAATGCATATATTGACTTTGTGAGATAACTGGTAAAATAAAGAAGGGGAAAACATGATAATTATAGTTTTTGTTCCAGAGCTTACAAACCTGTTCTTCCGCATACAGAACTTAAATGAAGCTTAAAATCCCTTTCCGAAACTCTCAAGTACTGATTTACATGTTTTAAAGGGTTCGTTTCAGAAAAAAAGTCCTTAATAAATTTTATTTCAGATAATTCTGTTTCTAAGTGTAGAATAACCGATTGCTCCCAGATTGCAGTCTGTTTGTTTTTGGGTTTTACGTCACATCGACACAGTATAGGTCATATCGCGACGTTCCAGCTTTACTTGTGGAGGAAGACCTCAGGTGCCCTTCCGTGCATTATTTCATGCACGAACGGGCAACTGAGTTGAACCACCGACGTTCCGTAAGCTAGCTGGATATCTTTCTTACATGAAAGAATCCAAAGTCCTTGTCGGGGATTCGAACCCACAGCGGTGGGGGGCAAGTGGTTTGAAGTCAACGACCTTAACCACTCGGCCACGGACGCCCCAGATTGCAGTCAGAACACATAATATTACAACAAAAAAATTACTTTAGTTCAATTACCAAAGAAGTCATGAGATAAAACACTGTCTAAATAACATAAATCACTCAATTTAAAGGGAAAACATAACATAAAACACTGTCAAAATCGATCTTGATATAAGAACTCGTATGCCAATAATTACTTCTATGTCATACACCTTTTTTAAACAACTTATTATTAGCAAGAAATGCGTTCCAGGACCGGTATCTGTTTACATAGGAAATTATTCATTTACTTTAAAGAAGGGAGTTATACGACTATTATCAAATAAAACTATTTCTGTTGTAGCAAATTATGCCAAGAATGTTCATGTGATTAAAAATTGAATGAAGAAAAATGGCCTCATAATATCCGAAATAAAATGTACTTGTTTTTAACCAAATAGAAACAAAATCAAATGTATTATTCTGATAAAAACATTTAACATGTTACAAATTAATGAGATGTAAACACAATTTTGTATCCTTGAAATCTTGCTCCTATCGATATAAACATAGATGAATCTCATGAGAAAAATATATCTAAAAAGTTATTAGACCAACCAAAGCATATAATTGTATAATTTATATACCCATCGTTTAATGTTATTAAAATATTTTAGTACATAAAATATATATTCAATACATAGAACAGATTTTGTCAAAATAATGCTATTTCAATGATAATTCTTTTCAATGTTAATTCTTTTAAATAAGTCCTCCGCCGCATGTTTATGAAACATACACACTATTGATTATATATATTTTAATTGTTAATTATGCCCCCATTTCGAAGAAAAGGGGTATATTGCTTTGCACTTGTCGGTCCGTCGGTCCGTTGGTCCGTCGGTCCGTAGACCAAATGGTTTCCGAGTGATAACTAAAGAACCCTTAGGCCTAGGAACTTCAAACTTGGTATGGTGATTGGTCATGACCAGTAGATGACCCCTATTGATTTTGGGGTCAAGGGGTCAAAGGTCAAGGTCACATTGACCTTGTAAGCAAAAACGGTTTCCGATCAATAACTAAAGAACCTTAAGGCCTATGAACTTCAAACTTGGTATGGTGATTGGTCATGATCAGTAGATGATCCCTATTGATTTTGGGGTCAAGGGGTCAAAGGTCAAGGTCACATTGACCTTGTAAGCAAAAACGGTTTCCAATCAATAACTAAAGAACTTTAAGGCCTAGGAACTTCAAACTTGGTATGGTGATTGGTCATGATCAGTAGATGACCCCTATTGATTTTGGGGTCAAGGGGTCAAAGGTCAAGGTCACATTGACCTTGTAAGCAATAACGGTTTCTGATCAATAACTAAAGAACTTTAAGGCTTAGGAACTTCAAACTTGGTATGGTGATTGGTCATGATCAGTAGATGACCCCTATTGATTTTGGGGTCAAGGGGTCAAAGGTCAAGGTCACATTGACCTCTTGGGTAAAAACGGTTTCTGATCATTAACAAAAGAACCCTTAGGCCTAGGAACTTCAAACTTGGTATGGTGATTGGTCATGACCAGCAGATGACCCCTATTGATTTTGGGGTTAAGGGGTCAAAGGTCAAGGTCACATTGACCTTGTAGGTAAAAACGATTTCTGATCAATAACGAAAGAACCCTTAGGCCTAGGAACTTCAAACTTGGTATGGTGATTGGTCATGACCAGCAGATGACCCCTATTAATTTTGGGGTTAAGGGGTCAAAGGTCAAGGTCACATTGACTTTGTAGGTAAAAACGGTTTCCGATCAATAACGAAAGAACCCTTAGGCCTAGGGACTTCAAACTTGATATGGTGATTGGTCATGATCAGTAGATGACCCCTATTGATTTTGGGGTCAAGGGGTCAAAGGTCACATTTACCTCTTAGGTAAAAACGGTTTCCGATCAATAACTAAAGAGCCCTTAGGCCTAGGAACTTCGAACTTGGTATGATGATTGGTCATGACCAGTAGATGACCCCTATTGATATTGGGGTTAAGGGGTCAAAGGGCAAGGTCACATTGACCTTGTAGGTAAAAATGCTTTCAAATCAATAACTTAAGAACCCTTTGGCCTAGGAACTTCAAACATGGTATGGTGATTGGTCATGACCAACGCTTTTCACATGACTAATTGGCTGCTGATAGGGGGCATACATGTTTTACAAACATATCTTGTTTTAAATAATGTCTGCAAAAAAGTACAATTGTAGCGTATTATCAAGACAGTATATAAATAACACATGGGTTTGTGGGTTACAGTAAAAATATCATCCCGAGGAAAATACTGTTACCTTTTTACGAGGAATGATATTTTTACTGTTACTCACAAACCTATGTGTTATTTATTTTATTACCCCGAACAAAAATACTGTGATGATCTGAAATAATCAACTAAATCTGTTTGTAACAAAAAGAAACCAAGAGTAACAATAACTAAACTGTCCTAACCTTTTAAGTTTTAAGTGTACTTTAGGCCTACTTGAGAAGTTTAATTTCTTTTTCTTTTTTTCTTTGAGCAAGTGATGATATCTTCAAATCATAAACATACAATAAGATTATTAGATAAATTATTATTTATTTAGAATACAAAACACTAACCCATTTACAGGGTTATGATCTGTGAAATCTGATCCTTCTGTTTCCGGAATATTCTTAGCATGGTTTATGCACAGGTGCTCGTCCAGTCTTGGTGCCCATATAAAAAAATTGAAGTTGAAAAAAAAATGAGAAAAAAAATCAAAATAACTATTTTGGGTTGAGTGCAAGGGAAAAAAAATTGAATTTTTTTTCCCTATTTACCATTACTACGAAAAGGTCACCTAGTCGCCGTAACGCTACGGAGCTTTACTAGGACACGCTGTGGAACAACCACAATGTCGAGTTCTGAAACAATACAAGCTATTTTGCTACTCTTTACACATCGTGCATTTAGAAAATTGTTAACATTCTTCTTCTACCTTACATACAATCTCAAATAACTTACATTTAAACTCGGGCACTCCAAATTGTTAAAATTTTGCAAAACAACAGTGATTGTCGGCCATTTTATCAGAAACGAAAGTACAAAACATACACCGTTTTTTTTCTCAATTTTTTTTTTCAACTTCAATTTTTTTTATATGGGCACCAAGACTGGACGAGCACCTGTGGATTTATGACAAAATAACGATGATATCCTATGTCTGTCCACCATATCTGTAACGTTTCACTGATTAAAATTGTAAAATAATCCTTTGTCGCATGCTTAAATCGTCTGCATGTTCCAGTTTCACACATAATTATTTACATTGCAAATACTTCCGTTGAAAACGGATGTTCACTTTTTGACTATTCAACAAAAAGATATTTTATACGCGAAAAGCACCCCAGGTTGCAAACAACTAAATTTTATGAGTGTCATAGTTACTTCAGAAAAGAAATTGATGTCCTATCGGGGTTTAACGTTGAAAATAAGAATGAATCGAGAAAAAATGGCCGCCATTTTATTTCATTTTATTTAGAAAATAGACCACGTGACCAGATTTTATACTGTTAAAAAGTACTGTTACCTATGTAACAGTACAAAATTCTTAGTCACGTGGTACACTTGCATTAACAGTAAAAATAACTCCCAGAGGCCTATGGGAAATTAGCATTACAAAAAAGTGAGGGATAATAATAATAATTATCACACAAACGCCATTAAGGTAGGTCCCTGAGCATTTATGTTTTTGTTATTGTTAATTGAGATTCAGAAATCATAATGCAATCACCTTAACTGAAAACAAAAAAGAATACATTTGAAAGTTGTTTCTCTGAAATATGCTTGACAAAAAGTTTAAATGCAACCCTATACGGAATTGCTTTTAAATTTTAGTGATAAATTAAAAGAGTAAACGAGAAAACCTCGAAAACAATGCCAAATTCCGAACAAACAAATGTAATAACCTCTTAAAGTGTATAAGCCGTCGTTAATATATGTCATATTCCACTTTGATATGCTATACAATATGTAGATTCTCTGTAGACTTATACAGCATTTTTGTAGTGTCAATACTATCTCCTAGGAATGATAATGATAACTGGTATAACAAAAACATGTTTCTGTAGCATCATTCAAACATTGGTAACATTATGCAAGATTTTTAACCTGATCTAATGAGAATTAGTGTACTGGAGGTCAGCACAAATAACTTAGGCCCGTGTCTTCATAAGGATACTTTGGAAGAATGAAATAGCTGGTATATGAATGGTATTTTACAAGTCTGTTAATTAATGACCTTCCATTTTAGAAATTTCACTTTCACGAATGTGATTTAAACAGAGTCTAAAGACAATTTAAAATACCTCAATTTAATTTTTATTAGAAGGAAATAGTGACATGATAATGCACTCTATGTAAATCTGGGTTTTTACTTTGGACAATTGGCAGCTACAACGATATCCTGGTAACGTTGTATAGAAAGAAGTAAAATTGGATCTTTTAGATCTAAATTATAACCCAGTTATAAAATAGTCTTGTATAATTAAAGTTTATTCCCGGTATTCAGAAAAAATAGATTTTCTCATCTTATCGATTTGATACGGTGTCCTTATCGTGCCATTTAGAATGTCGTCCGTCGCGTCTAAGGGTAGACACACGACAATGCGAAGTGACATCGCGACAATGCGAAGCGACGCTCGACAACGCGAAGCGATATGCGACAATGCGAAGCGACGCTCGACAGTGTCAAACGATATGTCGCACTGTCGCCTAGAAATGTCGCGGTAAAAAAAGGGCGACATTTAAGAAATGTCGCTTCGCGTTGTCGAGTGTCGCTTCGCATTGTCGAGCGTCGCTTCGCGTTGTCGCGATGTCACTTCGCGTTGTCGCGATGTCACTTCGCGTTGTCGCATTGTCACTTCGCATTGTCGAGTGTCGAGGTTGGTAGAAGTGCATACCACGACACTCGACAATGCGAAACGACAACGCGACAATGCGATACGACGCTCGACAATGCGAAGTGACACTCGACATCGCGAAGCGACATTTTTAAAATGTCGAGTAAATGTCGCGTTATTTTTATGATTTTTACACCGCGACGCTCAACATTGCGAAGCGACACTCGACAATGCGAAGCGACACTCGACAAAACGAAGCGATACTCGACAACGCGAAGCGACACTCGACAATGCGAAGCGACATTTGGAATAATATCGTATCGCATTGTCGTGCGTCTACCGGTGCTTGGTGAGAATTTACTAACTCACCGACAAACGGTGCGATCATGGAAGGGTTGCACTAAACTGCTGACGAATTAGCTGACGATATAGATATATAGGAAACTGCTGACCAGTTAAATAAAGAAGGATTATCGGAAAATGCTGACCAGTTACACAAAGAAGGGAAACATTGAAGGTGTGAAGTTATATAAACACGCCGTAGGGGGTAATAAAAAGATGGGAAATTACTTTTATTCTTTTAATTATATTTTTAATTTTTGCATTTATATGACTATGTTTATAAACTAAATTAATATATACATTTAAAGTACCATAATATCATACATTTTAACACGGATTTACATTACTACATGTAATATAAATCCGTGATTTTAAAAGGATATATTAAACAGCTTTTTATACCTCTAAAGATATGCGAAAATTTGAATTAATGTTTTATAAAGAATTATGATGTTATGAGTTTTATCAAAATCTCTTGTTAGTGATATTTCAATAGAAAAATCTTGTAACGGAAAAAAAATGTATTTTCAAAAGCAATAATTGCAATTTGAATTAATATTAAATAAGTCAGCAGTGTTTTAACTTAATTAAATGTCGACAAAATTTTATACAATATATTGAATTTCGTACATTATAAAATGAATTAAAATTTCACGACAAAATATATTTTTTTCTATATTTCTAACTGGTCAGCAGTTTCCCTATATATCTAACTGGTCAGCAGATTCTACTACATGTGTATATGTTTAACTGGTCAGCATTTTCTCGCCTGAATGTAAAGAGCGTTAAATTTGCTAACCATATAGAATAAGAAGAGTTTTACGGCTTAAATCAATTTGAAATAACATTAAATTGGTCAGCAGTGTTTTTACTTAATTAAATGTCGACATAATTTTATAAAATAAATTGAATTTGCATACATAATAAAAATGAATTACAATTTCACGGCAAAATATATTTTTCTCTATATATCTAACTGGTCAGCAGTTTCCCTATATACGAGGGCTGTCCGGAAAGTTCGTAGACAAGGCTATAAAATTATTTTAAGCAGACATATCAATATGATGATTTAATACTTTACTTAAGTATTTATCTGCTACATATTTCTAAATTAAAAAACATGATAAAAGTAATATTCGCAAAGCGCCGATCACCATGGCAAACATGATCAAAGGAACCACGGAGCACTTTGATTTCATGATGATAGCTACTCGAATAAAAAGTTGCTAAAAGATGTAATTTTAATGCAATCTCTCGTTTTAATTTTGTGACATCATAGGATAGTATAACATGATATTCAGTGTAAATTATGATGTCATACGTAAATAAACAGCTTGTTTACGGCGATTATTACGGAATGCCGTTAGGGCCATCGCCTATGAATGTGTTGATCTGAAACGCGATAGTCGATAGTACGATGGTGAAAACGCGAAATCACGAAACTACGATGGTGAAAACGCGAAAGTACGATGATGAAAACGCGATAGTACGATGATGAAAACGCGACAGTACGATACTACGATGATGAAAACGCGACAAACTATCGTGTTTTCACCATCGTACTGTCGCGTTTTCACCATCGTAGTTTCGTGATTTCGCGTTTTCATCATCGTACTGTCGAGTATCGCGTTTCAGATCAAACCATTCATAGGCGATGGCCCTAACGGCATTCCGGAATGCCGTTAGGGCCATCGCCTATGAATGTGTTAATCTGAAACTCGATAGTCGATAGTACGATGGTGAAAACACGAAATCACGAAACTACGATGGTGAAAACACGATAGTACGATGATGAAAACGCGATAGTAAGATGATGAAAATGCGATAGTACGATGATGAAAACACGACGGTACGATGTTGAAAACGCGATAGTACGATGATGAAAACACGACAGTACGATGATGAAAACGCGATAGTACGATGGTGAAAACGCGATAGTACGATGATGAAAACACGACAGTACGATGATGAAAACGCGAAATGACGAAACTACGATGGTGAAAACGCGACAATACGATGGTGAAAACACGATAGTTTATCGCGTTTTCATCATCGTAGTATCGTACTGTCGCGTTTTCATCATCGTACTTTCGCGTTTTCATCATCGTACTTTCGCGTTTTCACCATCGTAGTTTCGTGATTTCGCGTTTTCACCATCGTACTATCGACTATCGCGTTTCAGATCAACACATTCATAGGCAATGGCCCTAACGGCATTCCGTAGATTATAGGCAATGAAGGTGCGTACATTTTGTGTTGCAAAAATGACGTCAAATTAACGGACGGAGCAACGTAATGATATTTAACTTCATAGCAACGCTAATATGGCGCCAACTGAGATTATAATCTTTACCTTTAAAACAAAATTAACCATGAAATGTTAAAGGCAACTTGTGTTTAAATGAATAAATGTCAAACAAGATAAAGAAGCGGTGATGACAGGATATTGTATAAGAAACGCTCCAGAAGTGACCAAAAGTAGCATGGCTGAAATATCGTAGATTGCGTTACAACATTTTTTGAAAAAGGCAGACATCTTACACACAGTATGGGAACCAGTGAAATCTTTATTTTTAAATAATAATTTTAAATATGAAATGTATGAAGCAATAACATGTATTAAGTATACGTCAGACAGGTACCATGATGGCTTTTGAAATCGGAAGAAATTAAATAGTTGGTAAACATGAATTTAATTTGACGCCGTTGACGTTGTCAAAGTGCTCCATGATTATGTATATATGTTGTATGTAAATACTTTTAAAATACAAACGTTAGTCACAGTTCAGTAATTTTTGATAAATGTGTTCGCTAGATATGTATTTTTATGCTGACAAAATTTGTACAGCGTATGTATTGTTTTACAATAAAAAAAATGAAGATGTATATGAACTTTCCGGACATCCCTCGTATCTAACTGGTCAGCAGATTCTACTATATATGTTTAACTGGTCAGCATTTTCTCGCCTGAATGTAAAGAGCGTTAAATTTGCTGACCATATAGAATAAGAGAGTTTTACGGCTTAAATCAATTTGAATTAACATTAAATTGGTCAGCAGTGTTTTTACTTAATTAAATGTCGACAAAATTTTATACAATATATTGAATTTCGTACATTATAAAATGAATTAAAATTTCACGACAAAATATATTTTTTTCTATATTTCTAACTGGTCAGCAGTTTCCCTATATATCTAACTGGTCAGCAGATTCTACTACATGTGTATATGTTTAACTGGTCAGCATTTTCTCGCCTGAATGTAAAGAGCGTTAAATTTGCTAACCATATAGAATAAGAAGAGTTTTACGGCTTAAATCAATTTGAAATAACATTAAATTGGTCAGCAGTGTTTTTACTTAATAAATTGTCGACATAATTTTATATAATATATAAAATTTGCATACATTATAAAATGAGTAACAATTTCACGGCAAAATATATTTTTCTCTATATATCTAACTGGTCAGCAGTTTCCCTATATATCTAACTACAACTACAACTACAAATATTTTATTGCATTAAAACAACATGTTCCATAGCAATACAATTTTTTATACAAAGACATGGTTTACAGAAGAGCACAATAATATAATATATATATGTATCTGCATTAAAGATGACTAGTTATTTCGCAAGTTTGCATAGTATATATATTTTGCTAAATTATTAATTATTGCTTTTGATTTTGCACATATGAGATTAACAAATTTCTGTTTAGTAGGCCACGTATAATAATATCTCTTTATATATTTTGATCTTAAGTCCTGGAATTTAGAACATATTAATACAAAATGATACTCATTTTCTATAAGACCGGCATTACAATTACTACACAATCTTTCATTTCTTGGTATATTTCTATGCCGTCCACGTTCAATAGCCAAACTATGAGAAGATGAACGAAATTTGGATAAAGCTACCCTAAATTTCGGTTCAACGATAAAATCCAAATAGTTTTCAAATTCGAATGAATGTTTAAATAAACAATATGTATCTAATCTAGACGAGTTATTAATTGAGGAATACCAACTTTGATAGAATATGTCTAAAATTCGTTGTTTAATAATACTAAATTCTATATGTATAGTAAACTGATTTTCCCACATATAAAACAAGCCAGTCTGCTCTAAAAATAGTCTTAACAGTATATGCCCAGTTTTTACCACTATAAGTTACACCATTGTCGGCATCTGTTTTTTAACATAATAAAAATTTTATACAATATAGTTCTTTCATTAAGTTTAAGAAGTTTTAACCAGTATTTGATCAATATTAGTTTTCTATGAATGGACATTGGTGTACGACCAAGTTCACCATATAACACATCTACATTGGTTGATTGTTTCACACATAACAATCTTCTACAAAACTTTGTATGTATAATTTCTATGTTCGGACCAGCATGATGCCCCCACACTTCTGCAGCATAATTTAATGTTGGTAAAACAATACTATCAAATAAACTTATCATTTTGGAAACTGGAAGTTCCAACTGGTTACATACAATAAATAGATTGTGTAGTGAATATGACGCATGTTGCGCAATATATTTTTGAGTTCTGTTCCAGTTCCCATTTTTAAAAAGATACACACCTAAATATTTAAAAGATTCTACAATTTCAATTCTAGTGTTATACAAAAAGAAATCATAAGATGTATGTCTACCATTTTCAAAAATCATTACTTTTGTTTTAGATACATTTAATTTCAGATTCCACATATTGCAATAATGTTCTAT
Organism: Ruditapes philippinarum; assembly: GCF_026571515.1. Classification (NCBI taxonomy): domain Eukaryota; kingdom Metazoa; phylum Mollusca; class Bivalvia; order Venerida; family Veneridae; genus Ruditapes; species Ruditapes philippinarum. The sequence continues at coordinate 106,811 of NW_026867073.1, forward strand.
ATCATTCAAGATAGATTGTAATGAATTTGGATCATGTGTGAAAACTACAGCGTCGTCTGCAAATAACAACAAAAATACCTGTATATCATCAATGTTAACAATACCAGGAATGTTCCTATTTATATTATTTAATATATCATTGAGAAAAAATAAACACAATATGCTACTTGCTGGATCTCCTTGTTTTACTCCAATCTTAGAATTAATTAGATCAGAATGCATGTTTTTATATTTAACAAAAGATTTAACAATACCATACATTGACTTGATTGCACTTGATTGCACTTATTTTGTACTTATATTTTCATTCAGTAACTTTCTCCATAATAAAACCCTATCAATACGGTCAAACATTTTCTCCCAATCTAGAAATGCTACATAGAGTTTCTTCTTACTCGACAAAGTCTTTGTTATTATAGCATGTAGAACAAAAATACAGTCAATAGTTGACTTATTCCTTTGAAAACCATATTGATTATCAATAAATTTTTCATGTTTATCAGCCCATTTAATAAGTCTATCAACTAATAATAAGAGGATATTGTACATGATAAAATGCCACATATTTTCACGAGCCGGGACGGCGAGTGAAAATATGTGGCATTTTATCATGTTGAGTGAAAATATATACCATATTTCACGAAAAACGAAAAAAATAACCTTTTTATTTAATTTCATTATCAAAGAAAAATGGTTACAAACCCTATTGCTTGCTACGCAACTGCAATTGTACAGCGCGCAGTAATATATTATTGCGTCTTGTTTTGCACGCGCTATATTTGGCGCTACATTGTGACGTCACGTAAACAACTGTTTAAACGTCTGTATAGCGTTAATAACTGAATTTAAGATATTGGTGCTCGGATTAATTTTCTTAGTTAGACCATTTTCTATCATTCTAGATAGTTTTCAAAGCAAAATTCAACAAAAAGTTGTTTTTTATTTATCAGATTTTTCAAACAAAATGGCGAAAGAAGTCCCTTAAAATAAATATGAGTTTTAACTCCGCCCACTTTCATATTTTTATTTCATATTTATTTTTTAAAAATATGAAATATATTTGACTGATATAGCACCATATTTCATGGATAAAATTAAATAATTTTGAGTATATTTTGGACAAAATATTATTTAAGGTAATTCCGCGAAAGTTTTTTGCTTCATGAGCTCCACCTTTAAAAATTGGTACTATAATACCTTCTCCCCAGCATTCAGGAAATACGCCATCATTAAATATTTTATTATAAAAGCGTGTGAGAAATGGACAAATTATATCAATTGAATTTTTAAATACTTCTGCAATCAGATGGTCAGTACCTGGGCATTGGAATTGTTTTGCGAAAAATATTGCATTTTTATCTCCATCGATGTAAATTCAACATCTAAATCATTATCATATATGTAATCATTATGTACATCATTATTTTCATGATCATACAGTGGTGTAGAACCGTACAAACTATTAAAATGTATATACATATCATCAATACTTATGTTTCTATTTTCTATAGTAGGTTGCCTGTATTGTGTTCTCACATTTCTCCAAAAAGACTTTGGGTTACATTTTGCTAATTTTGACACTCGTTTCCCCTCTGTCTTTTTGAATAAACGTTTACATCTAAGTTTTATATTCTTATATACCTTTCTTTTATTTATGAAAATGCTTTTATTCTCGTTCGTTCTATTTCTCAAAAATACATTTCTTGCTCTATTTAATGCTTTTCTGGCCTCATAGCATTCATGGCATCTCGCCACTCTTTGGGTATTTGTACTCCAACACCATATCTATGTTGCTTAAGGACATCCTTCATATGGAAAGCTGTATTCCTTACTATTTCTCTGTGACTATACTTGTGAAATTTCACAACAATCGGTCTTGGATTTTCGGGTTTGGTTAGTGTACCAAGGCGATGGGCTCTATCAAACTCTATCTCAGTACTGATTTTTTAATGTATTTTTAATAAATTCTTTTACAATAGAGGCACATGAATTAGGGTCTGTTGCTGTATCATATGTTTGTGGCGAAACATTAATATTTTGGTCAGTGTTACTTGTAGAGGAACTTGTTAATAACATGGATGCTTCCGGTGATGTGGTATGTACTTCCGGTAAGCCATAAAATATTAGATTGTCCTTCATATTTCTAAATTCGTTGTCCAAGATGCGTGTTCTAAGTTCTTCCTGGGTTTTACTTAATGTTTTGATTGTAGAATTTAACGTGTCACATGATTTTGCATGGTCTTTACACTATCTTTAGTTGACGCTAATTCTGTTGTTTGCTTATCATACTTTTCACTGATAAATGTACTGTTGTTTTCTACATCGCAAACTCGCGACTCTATACTTTTTACCTTAATATCTAGATCATTGAGTTTCAAGCACATTGAGTTTACTACTTTTTCAATATTGTCAATTTTATCAAGTCGGGAGTCGATCTTATCAAGACGGGAGTTCATAGTTTCCATCATAGCTATAGCCCATGGTGGAGTTTGGTTTGTACCTTGATTCATCATTGGTGTACCTGGCGGTAGTGGACCAAGATATTGTTGATTATACTGATACGGAGGTGACTGCAATAATTGTCCAGTAAATGATTGTTGAAAAGTTCCATTAGTACTCATTTCACTATTTATTTTACTTACTGTTGGTGTATCGTATACAAATATGTCACTACTGTCCTAGGATGATAACTTGAGCCTTTGTTTACATAACAAAGACCAATAACAATGCGAAAAATAGGTTAGGCAGATCAATGCCACAATCTATAAAAATGAAAATAAAACTACATGTTATCATATGTCTTGTTAGCGCAGCAGGTAGAGCAAACCGTGTCAGTAATGAGTTTATCCGTACAGACAGAAGTTCGACTACTGGTACATTTTTTTTTACCTCAGAACAGTCAATTGTTTGACCGGTTTTATGCATACATGAATATGAGATCGAATATTTTATTTCACTGTGATCAAAAAATACAAAAAGAAAAAAGAATAGAAATAAAAAATAAATATATACTATAAAATATATATCATAAGAAGAAAACAAAAAGGAAAACGAAAATAAATGAATAATTATAATGATAAAAAAACAGAGCAAGAAGAAAAACCTGTGGTTATAAAATGGCACTACTTGGGGTTCGAACCTATGAGAACAAAACTCTAAAAGTTACAAATAATTTCGATCTACCGACAGAACCATAACGGTAATACGCAAACGATACTGTAAGAATAATGCTATATAGTATTTGTAAATGTTTACTTTTACGATATCGGATAATAATCCAGATAACCCCGTTTTTGGACTTTCCCATGTACCGTTAAGACCAAATTATCATCCTAGGACAGTACGTTGTTTCTTTCGTTTGTTTTGATTGTTTACGTCATCACTATCTCTGTTACTGTCCTAGGATGATAATTTGTTTTAATATCTAACTTTTCAGCAGATTCTACAATATGGTCAGCATTTTAATAACATATTTTTGACTGTTTATTGTATTTTGTCATAGATAAATCAAGAATGACACGTCGCGTGTGAAATCGATTTTAATATGACCTTGGGGCATATCGATCTCGATAAATTATCAGTTTAATGGATATCTGTGGAAACATGTTGTTTATAATGTAATAAAAGCTTATTAACTATAACAATTAGCACATTATTAATTTTTGTTCAATATTACTTATACAATTATACGAACAACAAATAAGGAAACAGAAATAGAGGATATTGAATGAGTGTAAGTTCAATACTGAATTTATTGCACGAGTTGAATAAAATTATATTATGCGAGCCTCTGGCGAGCATAATATTATTTTATTCAACGAGTGCAATAAATTCAGTAATGAACTTACACGAATTTAATATTCTATTTATCACATACCCAAAATAAAGACCGTTTAAAGAGAAATAAGAGTCATTTTTCATTGACGCGCCTATAGTATAACGCTAACATTTAGCGCGTCATTACACTATGTTTGTATAACGCTAATGACGTCACGTCAAAATATATGCACGGCCGTGCAATACCATATTTACGGAGTCGCAAAATCGGCACGGGTGTGTGTGATAAATCACTTTATTTCATATTTGCACTAAATACGACATAATAATTATATTTTGTTAAAATATACATTACGTATATGTACATGTATATATTTTAACCTATGATGCATTAAGAGGTTAATACACGGCAGGTGAGGGCCGGAAGGTGATAATCGACCCGCAAAATGAATAATGGACCCGAGGGCTTTAGCCCGAGGGCCATTATTCATTTAGGGTCGATTATCACCTTCCGGCCCTACTCTGACGTGTATTAATGTCTTTAATACACTTGGATGATCTAATAGTAGCATTTAAAAAAAAGAAAAGAAAAAAAAACAAACAAAGTTCTTTCGTTGAAATTCTTGTCTACTCTTCTACTGTTCTGTACAGAGATGTTTACTGTTTGTGTGTTCAAAGCAGTAGAATCTAGAAGCAAGTTTTATTTTCATTTTTTTCGGAATAAATTTGTCGTATTATTTCTAGTAACAAAAATGTGTTTGTACCAAATACGCTTAAGCTCTCATAATAAAAATAAAGCGATTCGTGCTGACAACCTACTTTCAATTTTACAGTTAACTGTTTGATGACGTAAAATATGACGTCATTGTTTCAGTTTGTGCACGTGTACATGTTCTGCGGGCTGATAACTAGTTCTCGGCCCCGGGCCGCAAACTCATAATAGGTCACGTGACACTCATAATCAGTTGAAATCATAGGCAATTTTGTTACTATATATAGTAACAAGTGTATTAAAGTTTTATACATACTTGAAACAAATTATGATTTTTCGTACATCATATTTTGACTACATTTTTAAAATTTTAACCAATATATAACACGTTGAAGAAAATTCATTAAGGTACTTAAATAAAATATTATATCAAAATAAATTGAGAAATATACAGTATATATCAATTGAATTTTTTATAATTAATATGTATCATTTGTAATATTGACATCTTGAAAAAACATTTTATCAAGTATTTCTCGACCTCGCCTGTAATATCACCAACGGCAATTTGACACCTTCAATGTTTCCCTTCTTTGTGTAACTGGTCAGCAGTTTTCGATAATCCTTCTTTGTTTAACTGGTCAGCAGTTTCCTATATATTCTATATCGTCAGCTAATTCGTCAGCAGTTTAGTGCGACCCCTTCCATGATCGCACCGTTTGTCGGTGAGTTAGTAAATTCTGACCAAGCACCGGTAGACGCACGACAATGCGATACGATATTATTCCAAATGTCGCTTCGCATTGTCGAGTGTCGCTTCGCGTTGTCGAGTATCGCTTCGCCGTTGTCGAGTGTCGCTTCGCATTGTCGAGTGTCGCTTCGCAATGTTGAGCGTCGCGGTGTAAAAATCATAAAAATAACGCGACATTTACTCGACATTTTAAAAATGTCGCTTCGCGATGTCGAGTGTCACTTCGCATTGTCGAGCGTCGTATCGCATTGTCGCGTTGTCGTTTCGCATTGTCGAGTGTCGTGGTATGCACTTCTACCAACCTCGACACTCGACAATGCGAAGTGACAATGCGACAACGCGAAGTGACATCGCGACAACGCGAAGTGACATCGCGACAACGCGAAGCGACGCTCGACAATGCGAAGCGACACTCGACAACGCGAAGCGACATTTCTTAAATGTCGCCCTTTTTTACCGCGACATTTCTAGGCGACAGTGCGACATATCGTTTGACACTGTCGAGCGTCGCTTCGCATTGTCGCATATCGCTTCGCGTTGTCGAGCGTCGCTTCGCATTATCGCGATGTCACTTCGCATTGTCGTGTGTCTACCCTTAGACGCGACGGACGACATTCTAAATGGCACGATAAGGACACCGTAATTTGATTTAAATGTTCAAAACTGCATTAGAAAACAAGAAATGCAGTCGAGCTCTCCTTAAACGTAATTCATTCAAATAAAACAATTAGTTCAGAATGATTGCTGTAATCACTATTTGTCAGAAATTACAAAGTAAGGATAATGTGCATGTGCTCAGAAGAAACTGAATAAAATTAACAAAATGTAAGGTCATGCTTGGAATGAAGTAACCTTATCTGGTAAGATTAAAAACATTGTAAGGTGAGCCGAGGGCAAACTCTTGTTTGATTCGTCGAGTCATTCAAATAGCAGGACTGTTCTTTAATATTGTTAATGAATATATTCACAGAAAAGTCACAATAAAGCATTTATATTTAAGTGTAAGTTTTCTTTACTTAATTGTAGTAGTCTTCAAGTATGTAGATACATAAATGATACTAACTTGATTGATATCAAGCTCTTTTTCAGCCGAGTTGTGTAGACAATACATGACGACAATCATATGTTTGATTTATATCCTACCTGTTGTCGGTCAAACAATGATATTTCTCTAAAGAATGTTGATGGAAGGTTTGGTCGTCATTACAGTGTCATTGCTCTGAGTGAAAACATTCTTGTCAGCACACACCCAACTATGACCTATCATGTAGCTATTGACAATTTTCTTGACTTGCCAGATCTTTAAATATAACATCAACGCTTAATTAACTTTAACACCATAATTCATGGTTTTTGTCTGAATTCATGTTTACTGACATTGCAAACAAAGTTAATAAAAATAAGTAAATAATAATAAAACAAATAGAGTTTGTTGTACCGTAAAGTGTCTCTCGCCGTAATTTTATCAAATTATGTCAACTACCTTAGACACATGACCCATATTCGGAATTAACTTGACAATAAGATTGAATAAAGAAAAAATAATTTTCATTCAAGTGGGATACGGATACTAATGACATATTAGAATGAGCCTTTTTATTAAATACATCAATTCAGAGCGGAATTACTTTAATTTTTAATTTAACAGAAGAAATAAAATGGCAATGAAAATGGCATGCTTTTAACAGAATAAATTAGTTAAAGCTGTTACCAACGTGAGAGTAATTTGAAATGAACACTTAAAGCATTATTTTAATCAATCTATTTAAATTGATTATGTTTTTATTAACATGTTGATGTAAAAATAGCATTTCTTTTTATGTATTTGCAATCCTAGAACAAAACTGGGAATGATTACCAGACTGGCAGGAAGGAAACTGATAAGCTGATATGTGAAAGTACGTTAGATATGTTACTGTATATACTTCAATTAATAGTATTAAGAATACAAAATTATTATGCAATATCAGTAATTTCCCTCATAGAAACTGCATTAAGCTGTCCAAGTTGATGCGCAATTATAACAAAACAAAATTATTATCTACTTTACAAGTCATTTCTTTGGACAGAAATAGAACATTAAATGCAACTTTCCACTTGCGTTAAACACTTCATAACTGCTTTTATCAACTTCAATTTAGTCTGCTGTTGTGCATTTGGCAACATTTATGATAACAGATTTATTTGTTCGTTGCAACCGGAACAATTTTTTAACAATATTTTGCTAACACTTTACTTTGACCTGAATATATTGAGGTTTCTAAGTAAATATTTCAAACAGCAATAAATAACTTAACAACATAAAATTGACTTTGTTGTATAGAAAAACAGTTATTTAACAATTACAGTTGAGAAACTGTTATTCTTGAAATAAAAAAAAGATATGTCTAATTGATAAATGTACTTAATATAATTGGTATCTTTTTTTGTCTAAATTGTGGTGTTTTTGAAACTTCAGACATAAGACATATTCTTAATATCATGTTTTAAAAACTATTAATTTCAGCTCGAAAAAATATTAGGATTATTCAGATTCCCCATAAGGATATAACTGTTTCTTATATAAACTCATATTTAAATCCCACGATACTGTTTGAAACAAATTCATTTAGATTTGTATAGCGATCTTAAATATAATACTTTCTATCATGACTATCTGCTTGGTACGTAACGTTTAATGTTTTCAAATATTACTTGAATATACATCAATGAAACGAAATGTTTGTGTCATTAAAGAAATATTAAATAAAAAAAATAAAATAATAAGGAAATATGATAAACAAGATCAACAAGAAAGCCTTGCTATACCTTTGCAGAAATAAATATTTCTGCAAACACTTTGATTGAAGTTCATTTCTTTTTTAGAAATGGATAAATAAAGAAACAAACTAATATAACATGTGAAATATATCCGTGATTCATTCAAAGTGTTGAGGTAAAAATAAATCACAAACAGACAGTACAAAGACGAATAACAATACTACTGAATCTCTTTTCAAGTAATATACAGATAAATATCACGAAACACGACTGTTTATTTTTATAAAGGAAACAAGACCCCTAGTGTCTGAAACAAATCTTTCACCATAATAGCAGGCATACAGGCGTTTGAATTTCGAGAGGGAAATCAACGATTATTTATGTCGAACTAATTTACCAGACACCAGCATCTTGAGTGAAGAAATGTGTTATTTTTTATCGGAGTAAGCCTCAATTTAACAAGAGCTGTCGGTAGGACAGCACGCTCGACTATTCTAAATGCTTGATAGTAAAAGAGCCTTGTTAATGTTAAATGTTTTAAGTTCACAAAAGGGCTAATTTTTTTTTATAAATTCATGTTATAGGCCTTAGAGAGAGTCTAATTATACAGTATTGGCTTGACTATTCGGAAGGTTATGTCACAAGGGTGTTTTATTGAGTATAATAATACTAATTACCTATGAATACATAAATTTGACAGAAAAGGTACAAAGGCTTGTTATAAAGATGTTTTATCAAGTAAATCACTGCTTTATTATTATTAATGCATAAAATTGTCCCAAAAAAAGGCACAAACCCTCAGTAATTATAGAGATAACAGCTTACAAGCAGAACTTTACCATGAATTTCTAAGTTGAAAAAGGGGAGAAAAATCAGCCTAAATGCAAGATAGAATTATGGATCTTTGTCAGTGACCTACAATTATGACCCTAATGCATATGTGAAGTTTTAAATAAATATCTTTAATAGTTATTGAGATATGTAAAACTTGCATGTAAACATTAACCAAGAGACTAAGTAGAAAAGGGGATATGAATCAGCCTTAATGCAAGAAAGAGTTATGGAACTTGGTCAGTGACATACAATTATGACCCTCCAATTATGACCCTAAGTGCATGTGTAATGTTCAAGTAAATATCTTTGAAGACCTTTAACCTTTAACCAAAATTTCTAAGTTTCAAAGGGGCAAATAATTCTGCAAATATTGCATGCAGAGTTATGCAATTTTGCAAACTGATGTACATTATTACTATAAAAAAGTATTTTAAATTTCAATTGAATATCTCAAGCAATAATTGAGATACATGTATTTGACTTTACAAAAAAAAACTTTAACCAAAATTTCTAAGTTCCAAAGGGACATAATTCTGTCAATATTGTAGGCAGATTATCCAACGTGTCAATCTGATGTACCTTGTTACTATAAATAAGTATTGTAAGTTTCAATTGAATATCTCAAGCAATAATTTAGATATTTGACTTTACAAAAAACTTTAACCAAAATTTCTAAGTTAAAAAGGGGTATTATTCTGTCAATATTGTAGGCAGAGTTATCCAACTTGTCAATCTGATGTACCTTGTTATTATAAATAAGTATTGTAAGTTTCAATTGAATATCTCAAGCAATAATTGAGATATTTGACTTTACAAAAAACTTTAACCAAAATTTCTAAGTTAAAAAGGGGCATAATTCTGTCAATATGGTAGGCAGAGTTATCCAACTTGTCAATCTGATGCACCTTGTTACTATAAATAAGTATTGTAAGTTTCAATTGAATATCTCAAGTAATAATTGAGATATTTGACTTTACAAAAAACTTTAACCAACGCAGACGCCGACGCGGACGCTGACGCCGACGCCGACGCCGACGCCGGGGCGACTACAATAGCTCTCATATTCTTCGAATAGTTGAGCTAAAAAACTGGTAGAGAATTATTTTTACAGATTTTACGTTGACATGTCTAGCCCTCATAAAAATTTCTGTTTTATTTTCTTCGTGAATAAATATATACAATACTTGTAATTAAATGTCAACAATGGAAAGCATCTAACGTTATTTTTATGTAGGATTAACATTTTTAAAATAATATAGATAAGTGTAAATGGTTTTCAGTACTTTCCTTACTTCCATAATGATATTGTTTAGTCTATTTTCTGGTTAGTCATTATAAAATAAAAGGGAAAAACTCCTCATATCTTATTTACTTAATTTGTAATATCACTATATATCACTATATATCTGACATGATTTCTGATTCTTTAGAGTATTTATTTTCAGCGTATTAATATCATATGTATGTAGCTTTAATATACACATTTATTTTAAAGATATAGGGTCTTAAATAAATTCAATGAATTGTACTCTTTTCTCTTAAAGCTAAGCTTGAAAGTCAATGTCTTCAGTTTCACAAAACATTACGAAAAAAATTATTATTAAAGGATTTTGCTATCTTAAATTAAATTTAGAAAAGCATGTTCAACATTTAACATCTTCTCATGTAATGGATACGCACGTTTCCAGGCTCACTTAAATAGATCTACGTATTACTAATTATTATCAGACAAATAAAATGCCTATAAGCATCGCAGATGAAGGAGATATCCATTTACTTGTACGAATGACCCTACGATATTTATCAAACTTTACCTTTGCATTGAATCTGATAATGAAAATGTATTTTTTAATTCGCGTTTTTATTTAATCACGTGGTTTAATATTAGCATCATATATTTATAATTTTGCTATCGCTTAGTTCCCTTTCTAAATGTTGATCTAATTGTTCATTCGTCGCACTTTAGCGTTGCCATACCGAGCAACATATAATTGTTAAATATTGTGTTTTTATCACTTTATTTGATCCTGTTTATCTGATTTTGTGAGACCTTTGATTCTTTCACTATCGAGCTATGTGGTTTCTGAAATAATGCACGGGTGGTAACCCTTCCTCCACCAGTTAAAAACGAATATCGCCATATGACCTTTGCTGCGTTGGTAAAAACGAAAAAGGTCTAAAATCTCAACCTACATCTTTAACAATGTTGATGCAAACTTATAGAAATACTTATTATCCATAAATCAAATCGGAGATTCAGCTTCTTTTCAATTCCTCAAATGTTGTACATTTTGATAAAAAGCTTTAGGAAGATAAAACTTTATGATGCATTTAGTTGGAGTAATTCAACGAGAAACGAGTAAAATTACTTGGAAATGACCAGTTTATGGAAAGTTTATTACTGGATGATTTTGAAAAATCTCTTTCTAGAGTTTTTTTTCGAAAAGTATGTAAAATAACGTCATAAATGTTTTCTTTTATTATATAAAGTTTAGTTATTTCATAAAATTGTATTGAATGTATTTTAATTACACAAAATACTGCCTTGTTCTAACAAAGAATTTAAATCGTATAGATACTGAATTTGAACACCATTTAACATAACAAACAGGCAATTTCATAAGGGAAACAACCTTTTCTTCAGAAATCAAATATGAAAAATTTGTCTAAAATCTAAAAGTTTTATTGTCTTAATTTCTTTAACTTTTAAATTGAGGTACTATAACGATGAACAGATATTTGTGGGAGTAAATGTTTGCTCATGATTTTAAGTTGTCAAATACTGTTTAGAAAAATTACATCATAATAATTATTATATTGTTGTCTTTTATACCCCAGGCTTTTAGCAATACTAATTAAAGTAAACTCTTTTTTATTTTATTTTTTTTCAAAACGGTGCAATTTCCGATTATAGAATAATTCTATTTACTTACCAGATCACGATTTAGCAGTATAGTTTAAAATGCTTATTAAAATTTTCTTTCTTTACGTTTTACAGACATAATTTCAAATTAAAAAAAAATATTTCGGCTGATAAAAAGTGTAATTGTAAATTCTAGGTATATAACTTTTGTGTACACCTAGACAAGTCATGCTTATTTAAAAAATATATAGTAACTGTAATATAATGACACTTCCTAATAAGTATTATTGAAAAACATTTTTTATCACGACAAGTTATTTTATTAATCAGTTCACTAGCTGGTATGATTTTTGACTTGCTGCCGTATATTGATACATGAGGTCTTCGAACAAATAAAGTATTTATGAACGTTTTGTAACTGGTGATGCCTCTCTCGATAATATTTGTAACATATAACAAAACTGCTAGCCTATGCTTTTGAGTCAATGTACGAGTACATCATTTAGATATTTCATCCATGCAATCATGGAATAATTTTTTAAATCATAGGAATTTAATTTTAGGCATTTGATAGAAATCCTATATCTACCAGACTGAAGTTAAAAAATTGAGTTAAGCAGTAAAGCTGTATCTCATATATATTGATAATAGTCAGCTGACATGCTTTAAAAGTCCAGAACTATTTGCAAATTATTTCAGTCTTTTTCTTGTTATTTTAATGAGAATAAATCAGAAATTCAAAAGTACCAATGCTTCAAACAGAGATCATTGCGCATAAATCTATTATATTAAAATATCATCTGCTGTAACCGACAGTGTTTTGTGAATTGCGCAGTCCATTATCTTTGTTATTCCTGACACCGAAAAAGCAATTGCCACCCGGTTTGACAATGAAATGTGCTTTCAAATCAATTAATCAATTACTATTTCCATTGCGTTATATACATAATATTTCATGCTACAGAAAGCTTAATTGTCATCATAGTTATGTCATAAATGCTTTGTGTCACCATAATGGAATAAAGGAATATAAAAAGAAAGAATTATCTTTTAAAATGTCATATAAAACAAAGTTTAAAATATCGGGATTATTATTGAAAACCTTTTTTTTCTGATAAAATGACAGATTTAAAGTGACAGCAATTTACCATTTGAAAAAAAAAGTGATTTGACGTATTTGAAACATACATCTTGCTATTCTAAGGTCTATTTGCCAAAAATAGCATATTGGTCACGATTAATGTTAGATTATGCCTTATCTGCCAGTAGCTGCCAGACAAATTAATAATAAACTATCACATTGTTTTATGAATTGTTCATCCAATAGTTATATATAGTCAAGATCTGTTACATCAAAATAAGCTACAAAGCGTAAATAAATAAATAAACTGTATAGTTCAAACAGTGCAAGTTTTTTTCCATATTTTACCTACAGTAAAATATACTTAAGTAAAATGTTTTCTTTTAGAAATGTTAATGCTTGCGTTAGGGTTACAGCTACACATATACCATAAGATGTGTGTATGTTGTTGCATAGTCACTAGACTTTCAACATGTCCACTATCAATAAAAATGAAACAAATTAAACTGATGATACATATGAAATATATATAAATATGTAAATAGTTAGTTCACAAATATCATAAAAGAAAATTAATTTAAAAACTGAAAACTTATTAATCAAAAAGGAAGTATAAAACTGCAACCATTTTAATCATTAAAACATTTACTCAATAAAAGAAACAAATTTAAAATAGTGCCAATTTTCAGGTACTTCAGATACATCATTTTTATGTAACATCCTTAAATTATTATTTCTAGTTCATGCTTTAATTAAATAAATGTGTTTTGCTATTGTATGATTCATACTGAAGACACTAAATTTTCGGCATTTTCAATTTATATGAATACTGTGTACAAATTATTTATTTTACATTGTCTAAATAGTCACATGAAAAAAAACACCATTCAAATGGATGAGAGCATCTGGTTTAAAGTGCAATGTTCTTTTTTAATGTTAATATCATGATTGTATAAATCACAAAAACATTACAAACTATGTAAATCATTCCGTTGTAGCAAATTCAAAGACTACTGATTTTCAATATAATATAAAATATGTTCGGATTAACATAGCCTTATGAAACAAAACAAATCATATCAATTAACATTGAATAAAAGGCTTGTATGCAATGCTACATATATACAATTTTAGATAATTCAGTCCTTTCTCAATTCAGATTCGTTCTTTGATTATGATTGCGATTATTAAATTTTCTAAAACATGAGTAAAATGGGACAAAGAAACCTTTTATCAAATGGACTGATAAACAATTTTGATTATTGAAATTTTTATAAATTTATATCAATTACAATTCATATCAAATTTCGTATTGTGCTGTAAGAACTGGGGGTGGAGTCATAAATGATTTAATTGTATAATTACGGACGAATCAGTTTTATGGCGAAATTAAATCACGGTTATGTCCATCGAAAGCATTTATTCCAGACAAACTGACAAATTATTAGAAATAATTTTCGAATTTATTAAACATTTTGTCTAGCATCGGACAAAAAACCTGACTTTTGTGGAAATTTTCTTATCTAACACGAGTTTTGTTAATAGTAAGCAGAGAAGCAGAAGTGAAATTAAATATATTAAACATATTTTCATTCTAGCATTAAACAGTTCGATATTGGAGTGTCCTGTCCTTTAGACAAATTTAATCACTATTTTGTGTATAACACAAACATAAGCGGCTTACATTTTGCTTCAGTCACAGTTGATGAAATGTACTTATATATTTTCGATTCGATGGAGTAATTTTTTTTATTAACATTTACACTTCATCGAGAAATCTTATATATAAGACGCATTTTAGAAAGAATGCGGTAAATTTAATATTTTTTTATTTTTATTTTTATTGGGTTTTACGTCACACCGACACAGTATAGGTCATTTGGCGACGTCCCAGCTTTACTGGTGGAGGAAGACCTCAGGTGCCCTTCCGTGCATTATGTCAGGCACGAACAGGCATCTGAGTAGAACCACGGACGCTCCTACTTTACTATTACTATATTTCTTAAAATATAGTGTTGATTAAATATTTAATTAGTAGCGAGACATTTTGTTTAGTACACTGTCACTATTATTTAAACAAATATATAATCAGAAATAAAGACAATCCAAACGATTATAGCATTAAGTTTTAAATGATATATAATAAGAATGGACAGACGCAATGCGAAAACGTAGGAGGTAAATTGAATTTCAAAACGAAAGTTAGTATTCATGTAGTAGTTAAACCCAGATTGTATTAACTAACAGCAAATGTCTTCCCAAACGCTCTGATGTCGTTCAAACGATAGAAATTTCCGTAAGCTCAGAGAAAGAGATGTCAAACTCGTCTAGACGTAAAGAAGCCAATTTATCAATTAGACAAAGGATATTACGGATACATTACCGACAATAAGAGATGGTCTTTAGATATCACTTCGTTTGTCAATGTGCATATCTATAGGCATTTGCCTTATTTTAATGATTGCACTGCAATGCAAATAAACATCAACAAACAACTCACCATTGAATTAATCAATTTAAAAGTATACATTTTTCAAATTGAAAATGATGCATCGCTATTGTACTTATGTTTTATTAGACTAAGTAATATATAATTTTGTTTAAAAAGGTCAATTCAACTTTGGCTTTTCTTTGTTAAATGAACAAGATTACAAATATCAAAAATGTATCTGTTATTTGTATGTATCATTATTTTGTTTTAAAGATACAATTTTATAAAAGACAAAATTGTTTGCTTTTTCAATTTGATTAAATTAAATAGAAGAAACAGAATGAAATAAATATGAAATAATATATGTTTGTGTCTATTACATAATTATAACAAGTAAGACCACATTTGTTTAGAATACTTAAGTAGTATAATAGTGTATATAATAGTGTACAGAGTATTATTTCTCCTAACCAATGAGCATTGTGATTGTCGTCGTCAATTTAATATAATTTCCAAAGATGCAACTAACAAGGTGTGCTTGTGAGATTCGAAAACATCACTTGATAAATGCTGATTAAATATTTTCTTGTTTTAGTTGTTGTAGCTAATTAAAGGAATGATCGCACGAACAGTATCATATACATGTGAATTAATTGATAAAAATTACACAAAACTTAAACAGAAAAACATTACTTTGGTATCTGAGATCTTACTACACATTTATTCAAATACTGTTACAGTAAATAAAAGTGTCATCTTTCATCAAACATCAATTAACTTCAATGTCCCGAAGCGGCAATCCTTTTTTCGAAATCTAGAAAACACATTTTAATTGTTTCTCACGAACAGCTTCGTGTTGTTCACTTGTCGTTGCTCTCGTGAGATTTCCATCTTTTTAAACAATCTTTATACTCTATCTCCTCTGGCTGCTTTAATTGACAAAATCTTATTGGCTCCGAACAGAAAGAAAGAATGACATACTTTATTAACAATTTTTCTCAGTTTTTTTAATCATATTTTCATTTCAAGGACAGCATGAATATGATTAGGAAAATAAACTCAGAGTCCTGCATAAAACTTTCTGTGTGTATAAAGTAACACAAGTAGTGGTTAAAGAAATCAAGATCTTTCTTTAGATATATGTAAAAAGGTTTAGCCAATAGGCTATTTGAAAGTATGCATCTGCTGGTAAATCATTTATTATTGTACCTAAAGTGATAAATAGTTCTAATATATATTATTTACTGTGATTCAACGTTCGATTTTGAATATATGTGCTAATATTTCTTAATAATTCAAGAGATTATTCTATTAGATATCATATATCCATATCATAGTAGTAAGCTTTACTTCTTTATACAATGTAATTTGCATTGTAAATCTTAAAATTATGAGTGTGACTTTACAAAGTATACTATCGTAAGAAATTAATTAATCTATAAATTTTATAATAAACCAAATCAATCACACCATTAGATATACAAAACTAATGAAACATCACCCTATTGTCTGGAAACCTGTGTACACACCGATTGTCTGAAACCTGTGTAAACAATATATTGTCTACAACTTATGTACACGTCGGATTATCTGCAGTATGTGTACACAAAGAGAATTTTCTTGCACATATCAAAACAAAAGAAATTGAAGAAAATTTAAGTAATGCAGTTATCTTTACTGTCATTTCTAAAAGCCTGCATAATACTATAAATATGTGTATTTTGCAGATAAGACATCCGTGTCAATTACTGTTTGTAACGAAGTCCCCATTCTACTACTTTTACTTTCTATATATCTCTCACAATATAGCAATGTTTAGGTACAAAAGGCGTGAGTCTTAGAATAATGAAATTTTTCTTGGAACTATTAACGTTTTCGTCTGTAAATACAGATTCCAACTTAAAATTTGCAAAAGAATATATTTATTCAGAAGAAATAAAGAATCGCATTTTGTCTTCTAATCACATTAGCTTTCAGTCATTAATAAATATCTGATGCCAACTCGTCTCTAAATTTGAATATGCGATGACATTCCGTCAAATTGAATAGATGATTTACTGAGATAAATCAGTTTTGTTGTAAAGATAGAACTAGATGTTACAGATATATATAACAGCAAGCTAGAATGAAAGATAACAAGTTAGATGTACAATATATCTGGTCGTATGCTTGCTATTCCATTATTTTTTTTTTTGCTAAATAAGAAGATGCAATAGAAGATTTTTGAATCTTATTATGTTATACACACGCATTTATTCTTCAGCCTATTTCTTTAAATTTAAATCTTATAAATGATGTTTTTTTATGAAAAGGTAATTATGCTTTCAATTTCAAGCATTATGCAACTTATAAAAACGCAGACTTAATTCAGAACATGCAATGAAGTACAACAATTTTGGACCTTTTCTTTATTTCTATTTCAAAAAAGAAGAAGTTAGAAATCAGATAAGTTGTATATAGCGATAAACTAATATTGGTAATTGTTATATTAATGATGGATGGAAATATATCTCTCTTTGAGTACATCAAAATTTATTCCACATTTTGTTTAAACTCTTATCTGATTCATTTAAGAATGCCTAGTCGTAATGACGTGCGTTTTTGTGTCGGATTTAAGACGAATGATTAAAAAACGTGCAAAGTTGTAAATGAATGCGAATAACATTATTAAATCAAATGCTATATGTTCCCATTTGATCACGAATATATACCAGGAAACATTTGTCAAGCCCGCATTTGTTGTTATCATTGTCTGATAGAAACAATAAATGTCTGACTCAATGAAGACGTCACAATAACAAACAGACATAGCAACAGAAATAAGCCTATGCTTTCAAAGAGCTAATAACAACAGGAAACACTTTAAAACACGTCATGGGGATGGATATATCTCATGTTTATAACATCTTTTATTATGTTTAAGACTTGCAAATTTAAAAAGCTTAAGCCTTACGCCGCTCACATATCTGTTATTTACGATGTAATGTATAAATTTCCGCACACTGATATATAGATTCCATGTACTTTTTTTGTCCTGTCTGATTGCAACTATGCTTATTCTTCACAACGGCCATTTTTGTCCTTAGGGACAATAACAAAATTTAAAACTTTAGGTAAAAGTGTAGACAACAGCGATAAAATAATAAAAACACTGCTTTATATATTATATAGGATCTTAAAGACTTAGCAGGCAGCAAAGGGGATCGAGTAACTTAGGTGATAAATATTTAAATCGGATCCTGTCAGAATAGAATTTTACTTATCCTCATTGTCAAATTAAATCTTTAAACGACTTTGATTTTATAAATGATTAGTCTCGTCTCTGAATTATAGCCTTTTCTCTAAAACATAGTCGCGAATAAAGCAATTTAAAATAATTCGATTGGATTTTCTTCATACATTCTATAAACACATTACAAATAAAGTTAATATAAACATTACGAGTAAAGTAATATGTGTATAAACTTAGACATTTGAGATTACAGACTTAAATAAAAGATAAAAAACTCAAACTATATAATTATGACACTATGCCAGACTGTACGTATTAAAAATCTGCTAATAGGGTCTTTAAAACCACTTGATTATTATGCTATACATGTATGTATAATTCAGGGCAATTCACAACTTGAAGTTTGTTAACTTTATACACTTAATGAAATTTTGAAAGTGTTATACATAAAAATCATTTAATTTCAAAAGTGAAGTAAAAATAAAGGGAAAACAAATTTATGATAATCGCAAACTCGTTTATTTGTCTGATCATTACAAGTTATGGAAAGAAAAAATACAACACTAACGGCCCAAATAACTGTTTGTAGAATTGTACGTTTTTAACTTAATTTTAAAAAACTAGACATTCTTTCTTCTTTGAAATGGCATATATCTTTTTAATACACATATATAAATACACGTTTTTCATATTCTTCAACGTATGCTTTTATTATATCATTTAAATATACGTTTAACCCCAACATTTACAATCTATATAATCAAGACAAAGTTTGAATTGCAATTTATATCTTATGATTGGTCTGGTAACAATATTTGTACAAAGACATTAAAGACAGTGTTGTAATTGGTACTTTTAAAATAATGATCAGCTAGACAAAAGGATGAGGAAGACAAATAAGATCTCTAATTACGTAATGTAGACATAAAGATCAAAGATGTTTTCTTAGATATTAATCACAATATGAGCTAATGATGGCTTTATTTTAACTGTTTTCTTGAACTGGTTAATCAGGCTATGTATATCCAAAAAAAAAAAAAAAAAAAAATATGTCCGTACTTTGAAAATACGCGGAAGTATCAATGTCATGAATACAATATCTGGTAAACGAGAACAATTAAATCAGCTTACACACCCCGGATGATTATCTTCAAATACACACCTTATAAAAATTAGGCAAACATTTGTTTTTTTTGTTGAAACTACATAGTTTTAGCTATGTATATATATTTGCTATCAATCATAACAATAATACCTTTGAATTTACAAAATCTTCCTTGAAGATGACATATGGTTAATAAGTGAATGAATGGCATCTATAGCCACTGTATCATTTCATATTCATTCATTTAAACCAAGTTGTATTGAAAATTCATTTATCCGCTCATTCATCATTTTTTCTTCTGACATGTTTGAATATTTTATGCCATAACTCCAGGCGTTGAACCAAAATTGGATTATTAGCAAAGTCAGTTGCTACACAAAATAAATATAGTTTTCAATTCTTATTTTGACCTAACATTGTGTCAATTAATCCAATTATAATAAAAGTTTGCCGCTTTGATACATGTATGCCAACATTTGCGTTAAGTTTACTTTTATTGCAACGTTATCACCATATTTGTTTTTAGAGTCTTAGAGTGTTCATTTGTTCCATGAGATTTTTAAAACGGAATTTCACGGAATGACCATGCAATACTATGCAAATGAATGTTTTGTTTCAATTATTTAAAATCTATAAAGCAACTTTCGTCTCACTTTTGTCCTTCCAGACGTTTGCCATTTATTAAAGTAGAAATCTGGTAATTATTTTTTGTACTGACAGACAACAATGTAGATTAAACCATGAAGTTCTTAATGAGTATGGATTTCAATAAAAAAATCGTATTCATCATTATTTTGTCATTTGAAATGAGCTATAATTTGAAATCTATATTTATATAATATAATAATTATTTCCATTTTTAGTTTCGCTTTGGTTCATTCTATTTCATTGCGGAAATATAAGCAATAACATCGAAGTTTTGTTCTGTGGTAACTCAAAACACGTTCAGGTTTTACACGTTTTAACTCTACCGCTTAGGGATGAAGTTACACATTTTAATTTAATTAACAGCCAAATTCAATATAGTATTTCAAGACCATTTAACATGCTTGGAATCATCTTATACATCAGTTATGTCATTTCTAAGTATTATCTTTGCATATCAATACCATTTGGGTGTTACAAGTTCAACTCGTACAATAACATAAATAAGGTATGGACATACCGTAATGTTAACGTATTTTACAATAAAGTGGCGACGGAAAATGAATTGGAGTTGAAATACTATCAAAATTTGAATATTTCATATATATGAGACAATAACATTTTATAAGTATTCTATTTGTCCCTTTACTTCAGAATTCTATATCCATATGTAAATACAATGCATATTGTACTTACTGAATATCAGATATATGTCTGTTACATTATTCGTCCTTCTTAAGAAACAAATTGTTATTGCAAAACAATTGATGCTTGTTCATACTTATTTATTATTCAGAAAGAATAAAGAGTCATATAAAGTCCGCTTATTGCATTATCATTCAGTCATAAATAATGAACTGATACACTCGTCTATAAGTTGGAATATGCAATGACATTCAGTGCTACAGAATAATTGATTTACTAAATAGATAGGTCTTATATTAAAAATAATATGTGAAGCTTTAGTAAGCATTTATGATAAAAGGACAGTTTTTGTCGATGTTGATAGTGAATGGTATTTGTTAAAATTGTCTTACGGATCTGCGGAACTTTCTTCATTCAAAATTACACAATCACCTTGTTTAAATGTTGAATACTGCTTAAGAAGGTGCTAAAGGCGTGGGCATTTACTTGCACTTTCGTGTACCGTCCATGAACAGGCTCAATCAAACAGAGCTTGCAACATTTTTGGCCTTTCTTTAGAGATTCTATTTCTCTCTATTTTACATTCATTTGCAGATATAGATATAAACAGAATGAAAACATTCAACTCTTTTAATCAGAATATAATAACTTTGTAACATCTTTTGATAACCACTACCTTGACTCCAACGGATTATTAATTGATCGAGACAGATTTTCCGATTGACAACTGATTTCATAGATCGACTCTTTTGTCCACTTGTTACTTAATGTTAATGGGATTAATTATCAGTCATTTGTGATTTATCAAATTATTGTGCTGATTGATGTTAAAAGCTAAAATAGAGACATTATCAATCACATCAGTATCTTTTTGCATTCACCGCACCCAAGGCTTTAAGTAAATGAATAGATACAATATTTGCAATATATTAACATCCAAAGTAACTTTATATATAAATAATTGTCGAATATGCTATTCAAAACTTGAAAAGATCTTCAAAACATCTGCGGAGGTATCCAAATTCACAGTTTACTATTTCATGTTGAATGTTGAATTCTGTTTCAGCCGGAGCTAGGGAGCGTGGACGCAAGCATTCCATTACCATTCACGTCCATTATCAAAAAAATATAATACAGAAAAACTGATTCTCTAAAGAACGTCTTCAATGGCAAATTGAAAATTGTTGCAGACACGGTTTGATTGACCGCAAGTCTGCAAAACTTTTCTATTTTGCTGTTTTGTGCTTTTTGTATGAATTCAGTTTTTCTCTGTTCTTTATTCTTTTGCTTATCACATGGCATGAAGAAGAAAAATTACTGTTGCCAATATCTTCATAGGGTAGTCAATATAAAAAGGTTTATTGTAATGTCCTTATATTGCCATACCACTAATGAAATGCTTTCTTGTAATAAAATGATATTATCTACTATTTCATATATTAATCATATATTTATTTATTGAAGAAAATTGACGAAAATATAGTACATCAATTCATACAAAATTATTTGTGTACATAAGGAACTATCAAAATGACATTGTGAATTCGTGTAAATGTTTTATTTTTCATACAATTCTACTTTAACGTTATAAATGTGTAATTGTGGTAAACTTATTATTATCGAACAATTAAACTGTGACGGCTAGACTGCTGTATTTTCAGGCTTTGCATATCTATTGAGGCAATCTATAATGGATTGGTCTGTCTCGTATAAATGTCTTTTTAAAGATAAATGACATAATTTCCAAATATCTGACTTGACATGTCTTTTTTCCACGCATGTCAATTGCCTTTCAATAGTTTTTAAAATTACAATTTTTAAATATAAAAATTATATGGATTATAGATTGTAATTTTCACGGAGTGTGCAGACAGTCAAAAACTTTTATCAAACATAATTTAGAATTGTAAATAAGTCTGCATATAAAAGACCACGATAATGATGAACATAATTTCTTGTTAACGTTAAAAATTATAAAAGTTATAGATGAAAGCAATTGATGTTTACCCTCCATCTTGGTGAAGGTATGACGATAACATATGATGAAAAGTTATTATCTTTAACCTTTATACTCATGAAAAATCATAAAGAAAACTCTTTTAAGGAAAAATGTTATAACTAAAGCACATTGAGTTTAGACGAATCCATTGTTCAACAAGAAATGCATTATTGTTCACATTATGTTTAATCATTTCAAATTTGTAAAATGACTTAAGGTTTCTACGGTATGGTTTTGACTGTAATTGGCAAGTACAAAAACTGAGTTAAGCGCATTAACAACCTGTTGCAGAATGTTATGTATAAAATACCTTGAATGCATCTTTATACTTTGCTTATGCCGCTTTCACATCAGCAAGGCTATTGAAATGGTGTTTTTGCAAAATGGAGTAAATGAATGTTTGTTCATGAACAGGCTCAATCAAACCGAGCCTGCAACATTTTCAATTGTGTTGTGTTGGACTTTCTTTAGGGATTCTGTTTTTCTCTATATTATTTTGTTTGTATTTATCGTTTTAAATTTCAAGCGCAACTGTATGTTAAATTAATTGTCTGACATAAAATAGAAAACACACACACAAGCGCACGCACGCACGTACACACACAATTGTGTTGCTGTTATTCAATCAATGATGTTTAGTAAAATAAAAAAAACGTACGTTAAATATTCACAAATGTCAGATAAAATAGAACATTTTTAGACAGAACTGCGTCGTTTTATATGGAATTTTGTCATGCATTAAATAATTCAGTTTTGGTCATCGTAAGGAAGTCATATATATTCACATGGATTTGCTAATTCTACAGATTCTGTTTTACAAAATAAGTTAAGATTTCACGACTTGGCATTTACATCATGGTTCACGTTTTCAATTTCAATGATAAATTACTTTTCAATAGGAAGCATGGAGACAGTGAGGGCATTGTTAAAACAAATTGCTTTCAGCGATCTGTGCAATTTGTCTAAATAAAGCTAATCTAAAAGAAAAACGGAATATATTACTATCATAATTTTAGAGACTTTTTTCAATTTCAGCTTCAATTGAAACAAATAGATATAAAGTCATCGTATAAACGAATGTAAAGTTAAGCATTTTTTGGTCATTTACATCATTATACAAAATATATTTATCAACAGCTGTATTTAATACTTCATCTATTAATTAACAATTTACTTATAATTACAAATATTATTAAAATGACAATTTACTAATTTGTTCTCAATTTATCTTTTATAAGTTCAACAGCTTTATTTCTATACTGGGAACAGTATCGTGCACTGGACAACTAAAAGTGATAATTTTGCAGCAATTTTCATGAATATGACAAACTGAATTCTCACAAGTCATATATTGATGCGTTATTGATGCACGACAAATGTTTACAAATTTCGAAAATCTCTTCGACGTCCTTTTTATATCTTTTCTATGCTAAACACACTTTATTATTCTATACAATTATAAATAGGACATCGTTTTGAATAGCAAACCACCACTGATCTGAATTTTGCCGTCTCTGGAATAAAATTAGGCGAAGTGATTTATGTTTTGAGTTCCAAACGCTGTCAATATCATTGAGCACACTCTAAATTAGAACATCGATGAATGTTTTCTTAACCGTTCATTTCAGTTTTCTTAATTGATTGTTCAGTAAGTGAACGCCGATTCAGGAAAACTTTCACCAGCAAGCAAAACTAGTCTTATGTTTTGTTTTAAATTGTCATTGTTATTTCTATATATGTCTCTGTCATGTCCCTTTATTAGATTGAACAAAAATTAACATGAGACAAAGATATGCAAAAAATGTATAATTGTTATCGTTCTTCTAGTTTAATGAAATACATATCACTCACATAACTTGCTTAATAATATAGGTCCTGCAATTCCAATTATAACAACAACAAAACACGATGCAAACAAACTGTCAGATACCGCAATATCTTAAGCTTTATGGTTTATACATTTTATTCAACCGATTTTCACAACAAAAGTGTAAAATATATGTTATATTTTGTCAATACAAATAGAAAGATATTGTTAAAATAACAAATACCACTCTGATATCTTTCACAAATTATATGTATAGTTTATATGAAAATGAAAAAGAAGTGAATTTACTGAGGCTGAAGACATGATATATGTGATATGGATGTATGAAAAAATGTTTACACACTCTAGAAATCTCTAAGTTTTCCTTTCATGTCTTTTATATGCGAAACAACCTTCATATGTCTGATCCATCATGTACAGGAAGAAGTTTTGACTAACTGATCGTCATTGATCTGAAATATTTGCCGTTTTGTGAATGAAATTAGGATGAGAAAAATATATTGTAGTTCTGATAGCTGCCGGAAGCCCTGATACACGAATCATAACATTGATAAAAATATTTATTAACGTTAATTTCATAATTTATTGATTGATTCTTGAGCCAAAAATAATCGTCGAGAACCTTTTCTGTTAACATAGCTTTACATTGTTAATATTGTGTTTCTGTTACAAACAAAACCATATGTATGACTTAAGCATATCAATTATAAGTTATTTAATATTTGCAGAATATCATTCAGTTTTTCAGGGCTTTTGACATGTATAATTATAAAATATTATTATTTCTAAAATGATGGAGTACAATATGCATTTGATAGAAAGAGTTTGTACTCCAGAATGAAGAACAAGGCTAAAATTTGATCCAACAATGATTTACTAGTATATTGGATGTGCAAATGCTTGAAAATCATTAGTTGCCTTTCATTACGTGATAAATAAAATATAAACATCTGTTGGGTTTGAAATAATTTTGGTTGTTTGAAAGAAAACACAAGCAAAACACATTTAAAATGACATAAGCAGGATTTGACATGAACATGTTTTCTTAAGCTTTTGTTGTCAATATCAAAGAAATTACAATATTGCCCTGTCCAATATAACCAAAGGAGTAACTAAATGGTCCACGTATACATAAAAAAACTGTATAAAGGAAATCAGAAGATAATTTCCACCTAGTGCAGCGGAATCTCCAAACATTATTAAAATGACAATTTACTAATTTGTTCTCAATTTATATTTTATAAGTTCAACAGCTTTATTTCTATACTGGAAACAGTATCGTGCACTGGACAACTAAAAGTGATTTTTTTACAGCAATTTTCATGAATATGACAAACTGAATTCACACAAGACATATATTGATGCGTTATTGATGCACGACAAATGTTTACAAATTTCGAAAATCTTTAAGACGTCCTTTTTATATATTTTCTATGCTAAACACCCTTTATTATTCTATACAATTATATGTAGGACAGCGTTTTGAAAAGCAAACCGCCATTGATCTGAATTTTGCCGTCTCTGGAATAAAATTAGGCCAAGTGATTTATATTTTGAGTCTCAAAAGCTGTCAGTGTCAATAAGCACACTCTAGATTAGAACATTGATGAATGTTTTCTCGATCGTACATTTCAGAATTCTTGAATGATTGTTCAGGAAGTGTGCGCAGATTCAGGAAAGTTTTCATCAGCAAGCAAAATTAATCTAATGTTTTGTTTTAAATTGTCATTGTCATTTTTATATATGTCTCTGTCGTGTTCTTTTATCAGATTGAACAAAAAATAACATGAGTCAGATTCCGCAATGTGTTTTATTAGTTTTATGGTTTATAAATTTTATTCAACCGATTTTCACAAAAAATAATAAAATATATTGTACAGTTTCTCAACACAAATAGAAATATGTTGTTAAAATAAAAGAAACAAAATACAACTCTGATTTCTTTCACAAAAATTATGTATAGTTTATGTGATAATGAAAGTGAAGTGAATTTACTAAGGCTGAAGATATATTATATCAATGTGATATTGATGTATTACAAAATGTGAACAAATTCTGTAAATCTCTAAGACTTCCTTTCATATCTTTTCTATGCTAAACAACCTCCATCAGTCTGATCAATCATGAACAGGCAAACGTTTGAATAACATATCATCATTGATCTGATATATTTGCCGTTTCGTAGATGAAATTAGGATATTAAGAATAATATATTTTAGTTTAGATGCGATAGCTGTTGGACGCCGCTGTACAAGAATCTCTTTTTTATACAAATATTCTATAAGTTATTGATTTATTCTTCAACCACAGATATTCGATGAAAACTTTTTTAGTTTACGTAGCTTTTCAATGTAAATAGATTTACTTTTCGTTAACAAATAGAAATCATATTTGTTTGACTAAAGCATATCAATTATAAGTTACTATGAGCTTTTTGTCTTTGAATAAAAATATATGGCTATTATTTTTGAACTATGAAATTAAAAATAATGCTTGATGGAGATATAAATGTTAATATTTATTTGGATTAAGATCATTTTTATTGCTTGAAAGGAAACACAAGCGGGATCCATTAATGAAGAAACAATTATGTGTCATTTGTTTCAACAAATTTGGTTTTGAACGAATAGTTTGGTTTTGGCATAGATCAATTGTTTAAATATAGATTTGTTACGACAAAGATCAATTGATAAAATATACAGATTTGTTTGAGAATTTCCAACTGTTCAAATATGTAGATTTGTTTTGGCATATATCAATAGTTTAAATATTTAGATTTGTTTAGGGATAGATCAATTTTTAAAATGTATAGATTTGTTTTGACACATTCCCAATTATTCAAATAATATATAGATTTGTTTCGGCATAGATAAATTGTTTAAATAATTAGATTTGTTTCGGCATAGAAAAATTGTTAAACTAAAAGGATTTGTTTTGGCACATTCCAATTGTCCATATATAGATTTGTTTTGGCATATATCAATTGTTTAAATATTTGTATTTGTTTCGGCATAGGTCAATTGTTTAAGTATATAGATTTGTTTTGGCACATTCCAATTGTTCAAATAATATATAGATTTGTTTCGGCATGGATCAATTGTTTAAATATTTAGATTTGTTTTGGCATAGATCAATTGTTTAAATATTTAGATTTGTTTCCGCATAGATCAATTGTTCAAATATATAGATTTGTTTTGGCATATATCAATTGTTCAATTATATAGATTTGTTTCGGCATAGATCAATTGTTAAAACATATAGATTTTGTTTTGGCATAGATCTGTTGTTCAAATATAAAGATTTGTTTCTTCAAAAATTGATTTGTTTCGACATAGATCAAGTATTAAAATATATAGATTTGTTTTGGCATAAATCAGTTGTTCAAATATAAAGATGTGTTCCGGCATAGATCAATTGCTTCAAGATATATATTTGTATATTTGTATAACCCGCTTCTATTATCTACCTTTTGTTTGATATCTACTCATATAACAGCGATAGTGATTATCATAAAATAAGACAATGGCCATATTTACTAAATTAATTGATTTTTTCACAAGCTTACAAAATTTAAAACAAACAAATACATATATATTGTTTAAGTATTATACTTTATTTCACTTACAAAATATAATGAAATATAACTATTTGGCTGGTTTGTAAAAATGTACCTTTATATGGCTCAACCGGGTGATATAAGCTATACTTACATTATAAGTAATAAAGCAGCTATTTATTGTCAAAACAAATAATAAGTCTTATCAATCAGCAGACTCCTGTCTATGAATCCTTTTGAAGATAAAAATTGCCCGTAACTAATGACAGTTAATTTTCTTTTAGATTATTATGTGGATTTTATTGAAAGTGCAGCACACCATGCCAAATACTGCAAATGGCTTGTAATAAAACATGATGCAATACGGCAATGTGATGTCATAAAATTTTGATTATTATTTCGATTACTCAGAAAGACTAAATACGACAAACTAAATGGTCCACGAAACATAAAATATGACTGTATGATAAGATTCAGTGCACCCTGTGCAGCATCAAAATCTCCAAACAAGGCTAAGTAAAGCTGTGGAATACTGCACAAGAGATTCAAACAAGTATTAAAAACACTTGAATGCAGACAGAAAGGTTTATAAGCAATACAATCTTGTTTAGAATATAAGGTCGTAGTGAATTCTCTTTGACAAATATTTATTTGATAACTTAAGGACATTGTAAGTTAGCTATGATATCTAAAACATGAGCTAATCGTTGCATCATTTTGAGTGAAAATCTAACCAATACATATTAGAACTAAATGGTAAAAAAGTAAATGGCTTTTTGTTAATCTTGCTAAGCATGATGATGTTACGATGAAGTTGCTACTGGAAATATTATAATGTCCTTTTAGTAAATTCTGTTATAACACATTAGCATAACATTACGATGGCATGTCATATGACCAATACGTGAGATTTCTCAAAAGAACATAATACAAAAACACTTAAATATAGTAAGGGACACTCTTTAACTATAGTTGCATGCATGATGTCTTCTGTGTACGTGACATCTCTCAAGAATTGTATTTATGCATTGCTTAAATTCTAATAGGACTTGAATCAAAGGACCATAAAAATATACAGATGTTGCACGGAACAATGTATACAATACTTTGTATAACTATGGTTCATACTGGTATGAATTTATTTACTTGGTTATAAAAAAAACGTCAAACAAATTTAACACCTGTCTTACATATCAAAATGACGTCATGACAAGCAAGCTTTGTATTATTTTGGTAAGGTAGCTTTTGAACCTCTCCAATGAATACTATAAAAGGGTGTGTTTTTTCAATTGTCTGTTTAATGCCAATTTAAAATAATGTGTTATTTATGTGTGTTTTAGTTTATTTGTCTAAGAAGGCAATTGTTCTTGACATATAATTATTAAATGCAAATGAAATCGTTATCAGAGATTTCGGAAATGTTGTTTATATTTTTATTGAATATACTTCAAAATTGTTTTGAAATATTGTTTGCATATTCACCTCTTGATAATATGACAACAACAGTAGTATTCCAGACATTCAAATCAATTTCATAACGTTCTAAAAAATTAAAAAAAACACTCTGCAAATGAACTTATGTTTCAAAATGATTACGTATTTTATTGTAAGGCAAATAATCCCTAACAAATATCAATGTTTCAAAATAGTTGCATACAATTGTTATCAGAAAATTTATCTATACGACATGGACTTACACTTAGTCATTAGGAAAACCTGAAAACTTAAAGCGTATTTGCTTACTCTGTTGGCTTGATTGAACAGAAGAATGTGAGTGATGAGTTGTCATATGCCAGAGTTAAGAGTCGTAAAAACACGGGTTTATTCATTTTTGCCTTAAAATGCTTGTCAAACTATCAAGTAAAACAAATTAAAAGCTAAGCAAGAAAGGGATCTTGCTATAATTATAAATATAAGAAATACCAACTTTGAATTATCCACACACGACTTTAATCTCAATGCCGTGCTTTATACGTTAATTTTTTTCCTGACTTTTATAACTTTTATATTTCCTATAACAATAACACTCGTAAATGTTTTAATATTTAGTTACTATAGGGTTTAAGCATCAGTTGTAAAGAAAGATAAAATGTAATACAAATGACATTAGGTCCACAGAACAATTACCTAAATGCAATCACTTTTAATAGTAGAATATATAAATATTCGTATTTTTTGAAAGAATCATACATGCAATGCTCGGAACACTTACGAAAAATAAATAAAATATAAGCAAGAACTTCCAGTAAATATGCAGGGCCATTGTTAGAAAATGAATTTTCTAATGTTAAAGTTAAAGACTGCATTTAGATTAAAAGAATCAACGATGAATCAATTAGTTTACCATATGATTTCGAAACACCTTTACGCACACATTATGTATCTATTCTATGTAAAAATAAACATATTAAAGTTACTTCATGGTATTATTAGAATTATACATTGCGTACAATGTAATTATTTACATGGAAAAGCCTATCTTTGGAAATCTAACGGAGCTATTTTAGAAGAATGTTCAAGATTTTGTTTGTTTGATTGATTGTGTTTTACGTCACATCGACACTGTATAGGTCATATCGCGACGTTACAGCTTTACTGGTGGAGGAAGACCTCAGGTGCCATTTCGTGCATAATTTCAGGCACGAACGAGCACCTCAGTAGAACTACCGACGTTCCGTAAGCTAGCTGGATAGCTTCCTCACAGAATATTCAAGAACGAATTACTTTCCGAACATTTGTAAACAAAGTATATAAAAACAGAATAAAATGAAGCTTAAAATCCCTTTCCGAAACATTTGAGTACTGTTTTAAAAGTTTAAAAGTATTCGTTTCAGAATATTAATCCTGAATTAATTTTATTTCAGATATTCTTTTACTTTGTGTAGAATTACCGATGAGACTCCGAGATTGCAGTTTGAACCACTAAAATTACAAAAGAAAATTTACTTTAGTTCAATTACCAAAGAAGTCATGAGATAAAACACTATCTAAATTACATACATCACTCATTTTAGGAGAAACATAGCATAAAACACTGTCGAATTCGAGCTTGATATAAGAACTCGTATGCCAATCCAATAATTATTTCTATGCCATGCAGCTCTTTTAAACAACTTATTGTAAGAAAGAAACGCTTTCCAGAACCAGTATCTGTTTACATAGGAAATTTTTCATTTACTTATAAGAACGGAGTTATACAACTATTATCAAACAAAAATATTTCTATTGTAGGAAATTATGCCAAGAATGTCTATGTGATTAAAAAGTGAATGAAGAAAAATGGCCTCATAACATCCGAAATAAAATGTACTTGTTTTTAACCAAATAGAAACAAAATCAAATGTACTTATCTGATAAAAACATCTAATAGATACAAATTGAGATGTAAACACAATTTTGTATTCTTGAAATCTTGATCCTATCCATATAAACATAGATGAATCACATGAGAATAAAATATATTTAAAGAGTTATTAGACCAACCAAAGCATATAATTTTATAATTTGTATGCCCATTCTTTTATGTTATTAAAGATTTATTTATTTCATAAAATATATATTCAATACATAGACCTGATTTTGTTAAAATAATGCTATTTCAATGATAATTTTTTTCAACGTTAATTCTTTTAAAATAGGGCCTCAGCATGTTTATAAAACATACACACTATTGATTAAATATATTTTAATTGTTGGTTTTAAATCATGTCTGCAAATGTACAATTCTAGCGTATTTCCAAGAAATAATTATCACAAAAACACCATAAAGGTAGGTCCCTGAGCATTTACTTTTTGTTATTGTTAACTGAGATTCAGAAATCATATGCAATTTCCTTAAATGAAAACCAAAAATAATAAATTTGAAAGTTGTTTCTTAATTGTAGCGTATTTCCAAGACAGAAATTATTATCACACCGACACCATTAAAGAAGGTCCCTAAGCATTTACTTTTTGCTATTGTTAATTGAAATTCAGAAATCATATGCAATCATCTAATATAAAAACAAAAAAGAATAAATTTGAAAGTTGTTTCTCTGAAATATGCTTGCCAAAAAAAAACTACAGTGCAACCCTATACGGAATTGCTTTTAAATTTTAGTGATACATTTAAAAAAAAATCAACCTTGAAATCTGAACAAAGTAATGTATTAACCTGTTAAAGTGTGTAAAAATCAGGAAGCCGTTGTTAATGACAAATTCCACTTTAATATGCTATACAATATATTTGTAGATTCTCTCTAGACTAATATAACATTTTTGTAGTGTCAATACTATATCCTATGAATGATAATGATAACTGGTATAATAAAACTAAGCTCGGTTTTAAAAAAAAAGATTTAGATAACATATAACCACATGAACCACCAAAAGACCAAATGTGTTGATTCTCCATAATAAATCATTGTCTAATGTGCCAAAATATACAATAAACGTTGTTAAAATCCGAAACACTTGAATGTTACTGTTGACAAATAGGAAACGTGAATTAACGTTTAAACATGTTTCTGTAGTATCAATCAAACAATGGTAACATTATGCATGATTTCTAACTTTATCTATAAAGACTAATGAGAATTAGTGTGCTGGAGGTCAGCATAAATAACTTAGGCCCGTGAAATTGTCTTCAAAAGGATACTATGGAGGAAAAATGATACTGTACGGCAAAACAAAATAAAATAGATGGTATATGGATGGTATTTCACAAGTCTGTTAATTAATGACCTTCCATTTTTGAAATTTCACTTTCACGAATTTGATTTAAAAAGAGTCTAACAGAGTCTAAATACCTCAATTTAATTTTATTAGAAGGAAATAGTGACATGATGATGCACTCTATGTAAAAAAGAGTTTCTATTCTGGAAAATTTGCAGCTACCACGATATCCTGGTAACGTTGTATAGGAAGAAGTAAAATTGGATCTTTCAGATTTAGGTTATAATTCTTTTAAAAACAGTCCTTAAACGTAATTCATTCAAATAAAACAAATAGTTCAGAATGATTGCTTTAATCACTATTTGTCAGAAGTTACAAGTTAAGGATAATGTGATAGTGCTCAGAGGAAACTGAATAAAATTAACAAAATGTAAGGTCGTTCTTGGAATGAAGTAACATTATCTGGTAAGATTGAGAAATTTGTAAGGTGAGTCGAGGGCAAACTCGTGTTTGAGTCGTCGAGTCATTCAAATGGCAGAACTGTTCTTTAATATTGTTAATGAATATATTCACAGAAAAGTCACAATAAAGCATTTATATTTAAGTGTAAGTTTTCTTTACAAATTTGTAGTAGTCTTCAAGTATTTAGATACATAAAATTTAATGATATTAACTTGATTGATATCAAGCTCTTTTTCAGCCGAGTTGTATAGACAATACATGACGACAATCATATGTTTGATTTATATCCTACCTGTTGTCGGTCAAACAATGATATTTCTCTAAAGAATGTTGACAGAAGATTTGGTCGTCATTACAGTGTCATAGCTCTGAGTGAAAACATTCTTGTCAGCACACACCCAACTATGACCTATGTAGCTATAGCTAGCTTGAA
Organism: Ruditapes philippinarum; assembly: GCF_026571515.1. NCBI lineage: Eukaryota > Metazoa > Mollusca > Bivalvia > Venerida > Veneridae > Ruditapes > Ruditapes philippinarum. The sequence goes on from NW_026867073.1 coordinate 140,578, forward strand.
ATATATCAATCAACGCTTAATTAACTTAAACACCATAATTCAAGGTTTTGTCTGAACCCATGTTTACTGACATTGCAAACAAAGTTAATAAAAATAAGTAAATAATAATAAAACAAATAGAGTTTGTTGTACCGTAAAGTGTCTCTCGCTGTAAATGTATCAACTTATGTCAACTACTTTAGACACATGACCTATATGCGGAATTAACTTGACAATAAGATTGAATTAAGAACACTTAATTTAATTTTCACTTAATTTTCCTTTAATGCTAATGACATATTTAAAAGTGCATTTTTATTAAATACATCAATTCAAAGCGGAATTACTTTAATTTTTAAATAAACAGAAGAAATAAAATGGTAATGAAAATGGTATGATTTTAACAAAAAATAAATTAGGTAAAGCTGTTGCCAACGTGAGAGTAATTTGAAATGAACAGTTAAAGCATTATTTCAATCAATCTATTTAAATTGATTATTTTTTTATAAACATGTTGATGAAAAAGATAATAGCATTTCTTTTGATGTATTCGCAATCCTAGAACAAAACTGGGAATGGTTACCAGACTGGCAGGAAGGATAAACTGATATGTGAAAGTACGTTAGATATGTAACTGAATAAACTTCATTTAATAGTATTAAGAATACAAAAAAATTATGCAATATCAGTAATTTCCCTCATAGAAACTGCATTAAGCTGTCCAAATTGATGCGCAATTGAAACAAAACAAAATTATTATCTACTTTACAAGTCATTTCTTTGGACAGAAATAGAACATTAAATGCAACTTTCCACTTTCGTAAAACACTTCATAACTGCTTTAATCAACTTCACTATAGTCTGCTGTTATGCATTTGGCAACATTTATGACAACATATTTATTTGTTCGTTGCAACCGGAACAATTTTTGAACAATATTTTGCTAACACTTTACTTTGACTTGAATATATTGAGGTTTCTTAGTAAATATTTCAAACAGCAATAAATAACTTAACAACATAAAATTGACTTTGTTGTATAGGAAAACAGTTATTTAACAATTTCAGTTGAGAAACTGTTATTCGTGAAATAAAAAAAAGATATGTATCTTTTTTGTCTATTTTGTGGTGTTTTTGAAACTTCAGACATAAGAGTTTATATTCTTAATATCATGTTTTAAAAATATTTATTTCAGCTCGAAAAAAATATTAGGATTATTCAGACTCCCCAGAAGGATATAACTGTTTCTTATATAAACTCATATTTTAATCCCACGACACTGTTTGAAACAAATTCGTTTAGATTTAAATATAATACTTTCTATCATGACTATCTGCTTGGTACGTAACGTATAATGTTATCAAATATTACTTGAATATACATCAATGAAACGAAATGTTTGTTTCATTTAAGAAATAAATATAAAAAAAAGATGAAATAAAATAATAAGGAAATATGATAAACAAGATCAACAAGGAAGTTTTGCTATACCTTTGCAGAAATAAATATTTCTGCCAACACTTTGATTGAAGCTCATTTCTTTTTTTTATAGAGATGGATAAATAAAGAAACAAACTAATATAACATGTGAAATATATCCCTGATTCATTCAAAGTGTTGAGGTCAAAAATAAATCACAAACGGACAGTGCAAAGACGAATAACAATACTACTATATCTTGTTTCAAGTAATATACAGATAAATATCACGAACCACGACCGTTTATTTTTATAAAGGAAACAATTCGAACAATACCCCTTGTGCCTGCACGTTTCCTTTAAAACAAATCTTTCAACATAATAACAGGCATACAGACTTTTGAATTTCGAGAGGGAATTTAAGGATTATTTCTGTCGAACTTATTTACCAGACACCAGCATCTTGAGTGAAGAAATATGTTATTTCCATCGGAGTAAGCCTTAATTTAACAAATTGGTAGAAAAAAGTATTTTTACAGGTTTTACGTTGACATGTCTAGTCCTCATAAACATTTCTGTTTTATTTTCTATGTGAATAAATATATACAACACATGTGATTAAATGTCAACAATGGAAAGCATCTAACGTTGTTTTTATGTAGGATCTACATTTTAAAAAAAATATAGTTAAGTGTAAATGGTTTTCAGTACTTTCCTTACTTCTATAATGCCGGATCGCCACGGCGAGCCGGTATTACGTTAGGATTTTACTGAGAAACAACCTAAAACTCCGAATCCATCCAAAAATTTAATCGAAGCTTGGCTTCCAGCTTTCTACAAAATTTATCTGTCAGGGCTGGAATCCAAAATTATTTATCCAATCAAATTTAATCTTACATAGCGTCAAAAAAGCTTCAATTTTCACGCCATTTTTTAAAAGCAGCAAGTATTGCTTTGAGCGCAAATATATAATGATGATTAAAATGTTTGTTTTTCATGAATTCTTTTCAATAAATCATATTTCCACTGACTTTTGATTTAGCGATTTCACCTGTTTTCTCTGTAGTAAGTTTTCGTTTGGTTAATTAACATAAGTGTACATCTGGTTCTGTGCATTTATTTCTTTTTTTGTTTTTTCCGGTCATTTTATCCTTTCCGGTATTTAGTGTATGTATTTACTGGTCGGGGGGGGGGGGGGTAATTCCGGGATCCGGGACGCCCGGGATCGTATGAGATATAGAGGATAAACTAATTAACTATATTTGTGTTGATTATTGTCGTAATGAAAGGCCATTTAACGTTAAGTTTTTATTTTTTCTTATTGTATGTAATGAACTTTAAATTAATTTAACTTAAGATATAGATATATTTAGAGCTATTTATTAACAAACTTAAAATGCGGAAATCACAATACTAATTAAATGCCTAATTAATTGGAAAAATCAAAGACTATATTCTTGAATTGGTCAAATCCCAGGATCCCTAAATGTTTTAATACGATCCAAGCTTTTCTGAAAACTATACTCTTGAACTGGCCAATTCCTGGGATCTCTATATATTTTAATACGACCCCGGCTTTTCTGAAAAAACTATATTCTTGAACTGGTCAATTCCCGGGATCCCTTTATGTTTTTAATACGATCCCGGCTTATCTGAAAAACATCTTCTTAGACTGGTCAATTTCCGGGATCCCTATATTTTTGAATACGATCCCGGCCTTTTTGGCTGAATTGATTGACAACTTGTGTTTACTTTAGGACTTGTGTCTGTCACTTATTCCAATACTAAACTTAACTTCGTATAAAGAGACATCTTTAATTCTACCTATCTAACATTTTTTTGGTCAATGTCAAGGGGCCATATAGTAAATGTGCAAAGACATGTGGGACTTCATTCTATCTGTTTACATGCATCTTCGTATAAACTCATATTCCTCTTTGTTAAACTGAGAAAACTGGCTTCCATAACTTGATATGTCACTTTTATTTTAATGTTCGCTGAAGTCTCTTCAACTAACAGAACTGTTATTTTTACATTAAAACACACCCCTGGAATAAAATTACGAAGCGAGTCGCTATTATTTTTAAAAGCTAACCTTGTGATATTGTTTAGTGTATTTTGTGGTTAGTCAGTAAATGAAATAAAAGGGAAAAACTGTTCATATCTTATTTACTTAACTTGTAATATCACTATATATCACTATATATCTGACATGATTTCTGGTTCTTTAGATTATTAATTTTCAGCGTGTATGTAGCTTTAATATACAAATTTATTCTATACATATAGGGTCTTAAATAAATTCAAGTAAAATAAATTACATGAAAAAAAAATGTAGAAATTCCAAAGCTGAAAAGTTCTAATCTTTCCGTTGTTTTTTGGATTTCATTATATAATATTTGCAATGAATTGTACTTCTTTTTCTTAAAGCTAAGCTTGAAAGTCAATGTCTTCAGTTTCACAAAACATTACGAAAGAAATTATTATTAGAGGATTTTGCTATCTTGAATTAAATTTAAAAAAAAGCATGTTCGACATTTAACATCTTCTCATTTCATTGATACGCACGTTTCCAGGCTCACTTAAATGGATCTACGTATTACTACTTATTATCAGACAAATAAATGCCTATAGGCATCGCAGATGAAGGAGATATCCATATACTTGTACAAATGCCCCTTCAATATTTATCAAACTTTAACTTTGCATTGAATGTGATAATGAAAATGTGTTTTTTAATTCGCGTTTTTATTTAATCACGTGGTTTAATATTAGCATCATGTATTTAAAATATTGTTATCGCCTAGTTCTCTGTCTAAGTCAACGACAAACGAGAAAACTTCCCGGGAAATGACTGGTTTATGGACAATTTATTACTGAGACGGATTTGAAAAAAAAAACTCGTTCTAAAGTTTTATTTTGAAAAGTATTTAAAATAGCGTCTTAAATGTTTTCTATGTGTGAAATTTAATTATTTCATAAAATTGTATTGACTGTTTTTAACTACACAAAATATTGCCTTTTTCACACAAAGAATTTAAATCTTATAGATACTGCATTTGTACTCCATTTAACATAACATAGTACATTCGTTAGAGAAACAATCTTTTCACCTAGAATCAAATATGGAATATTTGTCTAAAATCTTAAGTTTTTTTAACTGCAGTTAAATTTAGGTTCTATAACGATGTAAAAGTATATGTGGGAGTAAATCTTTGCTCATGATTTTGTTAAATATATGTAAGTATATGTTTGCCTTTAATATACAAGGCTTTTAGCGATACTGATAAAAGTAAACTCATTTTTCAAAATATATTTATTTTTCAAACGGTGCAATTTCCGATTTTAGATTAATTTTAGTTACCAGCAAGATCACGATTTAGCAGTATTGTTCAATCACAATGTTTATTAGAATTTTCATTCTTTTTTTACAGGCATACTTTCAAATAATAAAAAAAATATTTCGACTCATAAAAAGTGAAGTTTATTGTAGATTCTAGGTATATAACTTTTGTGTACACCCTAGAAAGGTTTTTTTTTTTTTTAAAAAATATCGTAACAATACTGTGATATGATGATAATTCTTCATTTGTATTATTGAAAAATATTTGTTTATCACGACAAGTTATTTTATTAATCAGTTCACTAGCCGGTATGATTTTTGACTTGCTGCCGTATATTGACACATACTGTCTTCCAACAAATAAAGTATTTATGAACGTTTTGTTACTGGTGATGCCGAGCTCAATTATATTTTTAACAAACAACAAAACTGCTACCCTATGCTTTTGAGTCAATGTACGAGTACATCATTTAGATATTTTGTCCGAGCAATCATGGAATAAAATTTTACTTTTCTTTAAATCAAAGGAATTTAATGTATGGCATTTGATAGAAAGCCTATATCTACCAGACTGAAGTTAAAAAATGCAGTAAAGCTGTATCTCATATATATTGATAATAGTCAGCTGACATGCTTTAAAAGTCCAGAAATATTTGCAAATTATTTTCGTCTTTTCCTTGTTATGTTAATGATAATAAATCAGAAATGTCAAAGTTACAATGCTTCAAATAGAGATTTTTGCCTCGAAACCTATTATATTAATTTATCATCTGCTGTAACCGACAGTGTTTGGTGAATTGCGCAGTTCATTATATTTGTTATTCCTGACACCGAAACAGCAATTGCCACCCGGTTTGACAATGAAATGTGCTTTTAAATCAATTAATCAATTACTACTTCCATTGCGTTATAAACATAATATTTCATTCTTCAGAAAGCTTTATTCTCATCATAGTTATAACATAAATGCTTTGTGTCACCATAATTGAATAATGGAATAAAAAAAGAAAGAAATATCTTTTGGAATGTCATATAAAACAAAGTTGAAAATATCGGGATTGTTATTGCAAACCTTTTTTCTGATAAAATGACAGATTAAAAGTGACAGCAATTTACCATTGTGCTTTGACGTATTGGAAAAATACATCTTGCTATTCTAAGGTCTTTTTGCCAAATATAACATATTGGTAACGATTATTGTTATATTATGCCTTATCTGACAGCAGCTGCAAGACAAATTGATGATTAACTATCACATTGTTTTTCTGAATTGTTCATCCAACAGTTATATATAGTCAAAATCTGTTACATGAAAATTAGCTACAAAGCATAAATAAATAAATAAATAAATTATAAAGTTCAGACAGTGCAAGTTTTTTTTTTCATTTTTTACATACAGTAATAACTTTAGAAAAAAAATTTCTTTTAGAAATGTGTTGTGTTTATGTTGTTGCATGGTCACTAAACTTTCAACATGTCCACGATCAATAAAAATATTTTTTAAAAACTTATGATATATCTGAAATATATATATAATCAGTTCACAAATATCGTTATAGAAAATTAATTTAAAAATGAAAATTTATTAATCAAAAAGAAAATATTAAACTGCAACCATTTTAATCACTAAAACATTTACTCAATAAAAGTAGTGCCAATTTTCAGATACTTCAGATACATCATTTTTATGCAACATCTTTAAATTATTATTTTTAGTTTATGCTTTAATCAGATAAATGTATTTTACTATTATTGTATAATTCATACTGAAGACACTATATTTTCATTCTTCAGAAAGCTTTATTCTCATCATAGTTATAACATAAATGCTTTGTGTCACCATAATTGAATAATGGAATAAAAAAGAAAGAATTATCTTTTGGAATGTCATATAAAACAAAGTTGAAAATATCGGGATTGTTATTGCAAACCTTTTTTCTGATAATTGACAGATTAAAAGTGACAGCAATTTACCATTGTGCTTTGACGTATTGGAAAAATACATCTTGCTATTCTAAGGTCTATTTGCCAAATATAACATATTGGTAACGATTAATGTTATATTATGCCTTATCTGCCAGCAGCTGCCAGACAAATTGATAATAAACTATCACATTGTTTTCTGAATTGTTCATCCAACAGTTATATATAGTCAAAATCTGTTACATCAAAACTAGCTACAAAGCATAAATAGATAAATAAATAAATAAATACATAAATTGAATACAGTAAAAACTCGCTAATGAGACCAGTGAAGGGACTTTACAAATCTGGTCTTAATAGCGGGTTGGTCTCATTAATGAGTTTGGTCAAACAGAAAACCAGGCAATATATAAAGGGATACCATGTACTGTACACATGTTTAATTCTGGGCTAACCTATTTCAAATGAGAAGATATTAAGCATACACTATTATTTTTTTATTTTCATTTATTTTCTTTTACTTTTTAACATTATAAAATTTTTAAACTTTTTTAGAGGTACAAAATGTATTATGAATGTCTTTAAACACAAACATACTTTTACATTCTTGTTAAAAGAATGACATGACTTACTCAATTAAATCACCATTTTACTACAAAGCACATCGACCAATTAACCTTTTGTCCTTTAATTATTTTCACAGTTTTCATCGCCGATAACAACTTCAAAAACCTAATCGTATCATGTTTACGTTTGTTCAAAGAGATAATGATAGCAGCAACACCTCTAAAAAACTTATTGAAAGTTTTCTGTTCAATATTTTGTACTTTTAATCCTCCAGTTATGACATTAAAGGTGTGAAATTAAGAAATTATCAACAATAGTATTGATCATTTCCTGGTTTGATACAAAGTAACCTTGACCTCTGCCGTAAATTGGATGTCGTTAAATGTCGTAAAACTAGGACAACTGTTGTTTACACTACCTGTCAAAAAGATTTCAGCAGTATACATGTGTGTCAATATCAAGGTGAGAAAGTGCCCGCGGTCGTATTTATGGGTTTCCAAATGTACAGAATTTACGAAATGGGACTGAATTTACTGGTCGTATTACGGAATAACGGGGTGGTCTCAAAATCGGGGTTAGCGACCATTAAAATAAAGAATAAAAAAATCGGGTCTTTGAAAAATCGTTCGTATTAGCGGGTTGGTCTCGAAAACGGGGTGGTCGTAAAGCGGGTTTTTACTGTAGTTCAGACAGTGCAAGTTTTCTTTTCTTCATATTTTACATACAGTAATTACTTTAGTAAAATGTTTTCTTTTAGAAATGTGTTGTGTGTATGTTGTGGCATGGTCACTAAACTTTCAACATGTCCACGATCAATAAAAATATTTTTTTAAAAACTTATGATATATCTGAATATATATATATATATATATATATATATATATATATATAGAGATAGGTAAATAGTCAGTTCACAAATATCGTAAAAGAAAATTATTAAAAAACTGAAAACTTATTAATTAAAAAGGAAGTATAAAACTGCAACCATTTCAATCATTAAAACATTTACTCAATAAAAGTAACAAATTTAAAATAGTGCTAATTTTCAGGTACTTCAGATACATAATTTTTATGTAAACGACTTTAAAGTTATTTTTTAGTTCATGCTTTAATAAGATAAATGTGTTTTGCTATTGTAATTCATACTGAAGACAGTAAATTTTCGGCATTTTCAAATTATATATGAATCTTGTGTACAAATGATTTATTTTACATTGTCTAAATAGTCACTGTATGAAAGTAATAACCATTCAAATGGATAGTGGCATCTGGTTCAAAGTGCAATGTTATTTTTTAATGTTATTATCATGATTGTATAAATCACAAAAACCTTACAAACTGTAAATTATTTCGTTGTAGCAAATTCAAAGAGTACTTTTTTTCAATATTACATAAAATATGTTCGAATATACATAGCCTTATGAACCCACAAAACAAATAGTATCAATTAATATTGCTATTGAATAAAAGGCTTGTATGCAATGTTAAATATATACAATTTTAGATAAATCAGTCCTTTCTCAATTCAGATTCGTTCTTTGATTATGATTGCTATCATTATAATTTCTAAATAATGAATAAAATGGGACAAAGAATCCTACTATTTATTTAATGTTTAACAATTGGACTGATAAACAATTTTGATAATTTATATCAATTAAATTTCATATCAAATTTCGTATTGTGCTGTAGGAACTGGGGGGATGGAGTCGTAAATGATTTAATTGTATAATTACGGACGAATCAGTTTTATGGCGAAATTAAATAACGGTTATGTCCATCGAAAGCATTTATTCCAGACAAACTGACATTTATTAGAAATAATTTTCGAATTTATTTTACATCTAGTCTAGCATCGCATAAAACCTCTGACGTTTGTGGAAATGTTCTTATCTAACACGAGTTTTTGTTAAAAGTAAGCAGAGAAGCAGAAGTGAAATTAAATATATTGAACAGTTTTTCATTTTAGCATTAAACAAATCGATATTGGAGTGTCCTGTTCTTTGGACACATTTTTAATCCCTATTTTGTGTACAACACAAACATAAGCGGCTTACATTTTGCTTCAGTCACAATTCCTTGTTGATGAAATGTATTTGTATATTTTCGATTCGATGGAGTAAAATCATTTATATTTAGATTTACACTACATCGAGAAATCTTATATATAAGACGCATTTTAGAAAGAACGCGGTAAATTTACTATTTTTTTTATATTTTTATTGGGTTTTACTTCACACCGACACAGTATAGGTCATTTGGCGACGTTCTATTATAACTGATGGAGGAAGACCTCAGGTGCCCTTCCGTGTATTATTTCTGGCACGAAAGGCTAGCTTTGTTACAACCCGTTTTGTAATAAAGTTGCAAATTGTAATAAACTATCAATAAAAGTCAAAAGTCAATTTTACCCACTAATATAAGATCATTTTCAGAAATATAATATAATTTTAAGTAACACATACATGTGACCTACTTTATTGCAAAAGTTACTATTATTAATATTTCATTAAAATAAGCATTATTTCAGTAAATAATGACAAATATATCATTTCTGATGCAAGTGGTAACATTTATTACAAAACGGGTTGAAAAGTTTATTACAATTTGAAATTTTCCGCACAACCCGTTTTGTAATAAAATTGCAAATTGTAATAAACTATCAATAGAAGTCAAAAGTCGATTTTAACCACTAATATAAGTTAATCTTCAGAAATATCATATAATTTTAAGTAACACGTACATGTGACCTACTTTATTGCAAAATTTACTATTATTAATATTTCATTAAAATAAGCATTATTTCAGTAAATAATGACAAATATATCATTTCTGATGCAAGTTGTAACATTTATTACAAAACGGGTTGAAAAGTTTATTACAATTTGAAATTTTCCGCACAACCCGTTTTGTAATAAAGTTGCAAATTGTAATAAACTATCAATAGAAGTCAAAAGTCAATTTTACCCACTAATATAAGTTCATCTTCAGAAATATCATATAATTTCAAGTAACACATACTTGTGACCTACTTTATTGCAAACGTTACTATCATTAATATTTCATGAGAAAAGCATCATTTCATTATATAATGACAAACATATAATTCTCAGGTAAATTGTAACATTTATTAAAAAACGGGTTAAAAAGTGTATTACATTTTGAAATTTTCCGCACAACCCGTTTTGTAAAATTGTTGCAAATTGTAATAAATTATTAATAAGAGTCACAAATTACTTTTACCCACTAATATAAGTTCATCTTCAGAAACGTTATTTAAATTTAGAAAACTCATACATTTGACCTTCTTTATTGAAAAAATACTATTATTGATATTTCATCAAATTAAGCATCATTCATTATATAATGACAAATATATCATTTCTGATTACATACAAAACGTGCTGAAAGTTGATAATAATTTGGAATTTTCCACACAACCCGTTCTGTTGTAAAGTTGCAAATTGTCATTTTTCGTTCCGCTGATAAAGTTCATCCTGGATAAATATCGCTTAATTTTAGGTTACTTATACATTTGCCCTACTTTATTTGAACCATTTCTTTCCTTGATATTTCATTAAAAGCCACTCACCCAGATTTTGTTCCTGCAATTTTAATATTAGTGTTCATAATAATCACAATTAATAGAAGAAGTTAAACTCATTTTTAACTGATATAAGTTCATCCATCTTAGGTAAATATTTAATTTAAGGTTTCTTATACATTTGACCTACTTTATTGGAAAGGTCAATTGTATTAATTTTGATAATGATAAACTATATTTTATTGCTCAAGGCAAATTGTTAAATGTGCTACAAAACATTTTATTACCGTTTGAAATTTTACGTATTTTAAATGAAATCTTTTTTTGTCGATAACGGTCAATTTTGAGTAAATATTATTTAATATTAGTTTAAGAATAGTAACAAACAGTTCTGTAATACAGTTGAAAATTGTAATATTGTTTTACCAAGGTGCTGACACCATTACGTTGTTTTTATCCATGATCAACATTTAAATGTAACTGCTACATGACTTCGTTCTTGTTGAAAGGACAGCTCTATTGATATTCTACTATACAATTCACCTTAAATTGCATGTATATGGAGACAAACTTTTTTACAAAACGGGTTAAAATAATTATCACATTCTTTTCAACAGAAGATTTATTTTTAAAATAATTTTATTGGTTTCACTGACCGTTTAGCCACTTAGTGATTACACTAAGCGTTGCCACCCCTGGCCACGCTGAGGCCGTCAGGCTGCAGGGGGGTCAATGTGGAGGAAAAACATTTAAACTGCTACCGCAACACAACAAAAATTTGTTGTAATTACATGTAGTAAGAATTGCTAATCATAAACGTTGATGAAATGCATGTTCTATGGGGTCTAGAGATACAAATCAAAACTGTCAAAAATCGGGATATATTTCAGTCTAAAATTCTTAAAGTGACAGACAATATTTCTTCATATATTAATAATTTCACAATGTATTTATTTGCGATTTTAAAATATCTCAGTTGTAAAAAGAGTTTAACAAAATGGAATAATTTAATTGTTATTTCATTTAGAAGCTGAGAAGATACATTTATCTGCACTGTGTTTTTTTTTTCACTGTCCAAGTGGGCATTTTGCATGTTTATCAGTGAATTTCGTCCAAAAATGTGTTCCAAATTTTATTTTATGAGTCAGTATCTAATCAATTACAAAATGTTCAGGTCATTCATAGAAAGAAAGCCATTAATATATGATAACCTTTATGACCTGTAACTTTGTAATAAATAAAACAGCAATTACTTAACTGAACCCAAAAGAATGCTGGTTAGCTGATTTGCAAATATTGCTGTTAAAATGACAATAAAAATACCAAAAAGTTTTTTAACTAAATTTATTTCTCCACATTGACTATCACAGATAAGCTTCATTCATTCATTCATTCATTCATTCATTCATTCAGCCTTGCATTTAGCCACAAGTAAAAGTTACAAGCAAAAATCTTAGAAGATACACGAAGTGACTGAAACGAAATATTATAATGTTGATTAGTTTTTTGTTTTTTTTGTATTATCTGTTTTAAACATCAATCACTCTGACATTCATGACACACGAACATATTATGTCAAACATAAGATGAAGTTTAAAAAACTACAAAAATGCAATCAAACATTAAAATAAAGAAAAATAATTATTATAATGTTCATCATTTTCTCTTTTTGTATTTATCTATGTTTTTTGGTTTTGTTTTTGTATGATCCGGATTGTAATGTTTGACCCTACGGTAGTAATTATGTCTTTGTTTGTCCGTCAATGTTGCCCAATGCATCTTTGACATCTCAAAGTGCTTGTAAGCGTCAGTCAGTCTAAAGTCACCCACATGGCAAATAGCGTTTCTTATACGATGATACTGACCTTTAACTAAGTCCTCTATATGTTAAACAAGATCGGGAAGGGACTGAGATTTCCAGTCTACCGCTTGTATGAGAACGTGGTTCATCGACTCACAATTGTTGTTTGCCAGTGGCTGATGACATTGTTCTGTCCTTGAGGGGCATTGACCTTTTCTTTTATTGACGGTAACAGACGTCTTTGGAAGTACGTCAAAAACTTCTCCGAAACTCCATTAAGTGTCTCAATGTCAGAGGCTAATTCGTCGTAGCATATACTGTCGTCAGCGTCAACAAGTCCGTCTTGGCCAAAGATTTTTTTAAGAATGTCGTCTCTTTGGGTCTTCGTAACAGCATCGTCAGTCTGTATGTGTCGTGCATTTTCTTCTAAGTGTCGGGTGCAAAGAACATGTGTTGACTCAGGAAAAACTGTCGTGATTGCTTTTACAAGCGCCTTTTCATCATCAGAGCCAATGACCAATTTTGACAATGGGGCATCGCGAAATTTAAGCCTTAATTGAAAAAAGAAGTGGCTGAATGTTTCGAAGTCACTGTTATCGTAAATAAAAAGGGGACCTAAAAATACTGGATTTTGGCCTGTCCTAACACTATTAACCGAAAGCTGTTTAAAGCATGTAACAGTGACGTGCATTTTACAAAGCATAAATGTTTTGTCGACACTTAAGACTGTTTTTCCTGAGCAACACATATTCTTCAAGTCAAAAATTTGTTCGTCGGTAAACAGTATGATAGTCGGTGTCCGTCCACTATCTTTGAAAATTGATCTAACATTAGAGTCCTTCTCTGTCACTTTGTTTTCTAAGGTCCGTATCTGGTCCGCAAAAATGTCTTTATGTCCGTCCACTGTCTATTCTTTCTGTCGTTCCCTGTACTGTTTGTCGTAAATTTGTCTCAATTCCGTCGGGCTAGTTAACACGTCATATTTTGCTGTCAATTTGTTCATGATCTTATGTGGTTTCATTTTTCCCGTCAGTTCATTAATCTCGTCCATTACATGTGGTGGTATTCTAGTATATTCAGCGTCAATGTCTGTCGAGTTTCCATGAGGGCACAGTCCGGGAAACTTACTAACATACTCCACAATAGCACAATTGCTACGAACACCACCGTCACCAAGCCATGTCACTTTCTTTTTGTAGTTGGGGTCCTTTTTGAGGACTGTATAATACCTATGGATATGTATTATATCATCCTTTACAGGTTGGGGCTCCAGCGGACAATATCCCACTTTCCCCTTGATTTGTTTTTTAAAACAATATAAACCATCTCTGCAGTAGGTTTGCTTTAAAATGTTCCCTGATAAAATGTAATGGGACGTGGGGGATGAACCTTTGCTGGCATCCCAGGCACCACAGTCATCGGGGAAGTTGCTTCTTTTTCCATGTTTACGTGATTCCTTATTGAATGAATTGTCAATAATATAAAAGACGTTATTCTTACGCCCGGACGGGATTGAATCACGGCCTTGGATGCCTCTAGTCAGAAGCTGGAATGCCATATCTATGTTCATAAAACCCGACTTTAACGGACCGGATGTTTCATCAACTTCAGACAATGTTGGCTCGGACATATTCGGACATGGATTCGGCTTGATTTCAGGTTCATTTTCGTTTGTTTCATAATCAGACTCGGGAGCTTTCGGGTTTTCTACAGCATTCTGACTAAAGATAGGTTCGAATTCGGACTCGGAAGCATATTGTCTACTGCAGGATGGTTCGGACTCAGATGAATCTCACAAATGATCATACTGGTGCTCAGACTCAGATATTATACAGTCCTCAAAAATATTGGTGTTTGGTTCTATTTCAGTTTCTGACTCGTGACTCAATATCATAAAAATCAGAATCTCCATCACTTAAACATGAAGCATCAACTATATGAGAACTGTGCACTAAAGGCACAAAATGATTTATACATAACTCGCTCTGCGAGCGAGGTACAGAAGCTAACGACCACATCAGATATGCACAAGGTTTTAAATCTGTAGACACATTTCTCCCATAAACTATGCGTGTGAACGCCTGTGAGAGTTCATTTTTTAACTGCGGTGGAAAAAAAAACTTGATAGGACGCCCTAAAGCTGCACTCAAAGCATAAATATGGGCCATTTCTTGGTATTCACCTGCTTGCACCGCATCATCAACCAATTTGTCATATGGACTTATGACGATCCTGATATCATTGAGAAAGTCATTGCTTTTCCTTTTGGTGTCATAGTGAGAATTATTAAGTATCAGTTCTAAACCAGTGCTTAACCTAAGTAACAGGTGGTAATCCTCGGATCCGGTAAGGGCAAGGGATGTTGCCTTGTACAGACAGTTCCCGTCCCCAGAAGTGCTTAGTGGCGAGTACTCATTCGCTAGAACAGGTTGAAACATAGATAATATGGTTTTGGCAATTTTGTCTACTTGTGTGGATGCGTAGAAAAGTCTGTCCCTGATAGGAATGTGGACCTTTAAGTAGACAGAAGCTTCTCTTCAAACCAACGCCTGCTTTTGTTATGGCATTCCTGCGGCCCGTTAGTCTTTCAATGGTCAGTCTGAAAACAAAAACAGATATCTATGATGGTGATGTCTAAGGCTTATTGATTTGATTTGATCAATTGTCAAGTAAGTTTGTTAAAAAGTGCGACAATTCTCAAATTATTCAGAATCAAACGAAAATATTAATCTTTATCAGTGCCCATCTATATGGTCTAGTATTGAAACAAATCGTTCATTTATTAAAGTAAACATTTTATTCATTCATTTGACCATCCTTTTTATGTAATATCTTATTCCAATTAACAAAAATTTGACAATTTCAATCTGGCAGTCTTGCAAGAGAACGGATTAAGATCTTTATATACCTAAATGAAATGGTCTATATCTTACCTGGTAAGAGCTGCGCTGACATCGTAAGTTTCGCCATCAAATGCACATGTCTTGCAAATAAACCTAAGGTTTGACGAAGCCCAGGATTTAGCTTCCTTTGGATCAAAATCACAACAAACATGATGCTGTATGTCCTTACAATAAAAACACTGAATAGCATCCATTTTCAATTTGCAATTTTCTAAACACATGGAACATTTATCCATACTGAATTTACTTTATTTCTTGACAATTTTAATCAAAAATATTGAATATTGATGATTATTGTTTAGTTTTAGTTGTGTTAATTCAATTTCTATATTATACTTGAATATAAATTGTAGATTATAAGATCATCACTCAAGACAACTAAGATGATAGAAGGACATGTAGTCGAAAATTTGGGTTTTATACAAATCCTGGAGATTGAGAAGGTGGTGTCAGATTATAGATTGAGTAATGGACAAACAATAACACACTTAAGATGGCAATTAAAATATCTACTTCAAACAAATGTTTCGACAAGAAATTGTTTGTAGGTTGTTTTAAGTAAGATTTGTGAAAATTATCACTTGGCAGCTGATAATTACTGTTGTTTTCTGTACAAAGTGAAAGCAATGGCTGTAATAAACGCCATTTGAATTTCAGAAAAGATTGAATTTAATTGTAGGCCTGTAATTATATAACACAAAGAAGTTTGTATTGTTTAAATAAAGATTCAAATTAAAATTATTGCAAGCAATAATAAATCGGCAACTTTATGAAATAAAGAATTGAGTTATGCAAACATAAAAATTTTAAATAATCTGATCTATTGTTATCCGTCATTTCTAACAATCCTCTGTTAGCAATGTACTGGAAATATAATGAAAGGACGATATTGCATTATTCCAGAAAATATCAATGATTATGTTTATCGTTTGTAAATACCTGCATAAATAAATGATAATGATAAGATTAAGTTCACATTCACAACAAAATAAGTCCGGTAAATTGCTCGTCGATTCGGTAGTATGGAAGAACTCATAGGTCACCTTGTTTATTATGTTATAGCGATTTCAATAAATACTGAAATGTTTGTATTTAATAAAATATTTCAGGTTTTTTTTTAAACGTTGAACTATTGGTGGGAAAAACAGACCGATTCCGGTAATTCCCCGATAGCCCTGGCACTGCATATGCGATATGGCAGTAATTCGTCGACCTTGGATCTCTTAGTTTATTATTTAATAGGAATCCTCTACTGTCTTCTGTCTACTACTGCATCTTTTCTTTCAAAGTTCATGAATTATCACAATACAGGCCGATTCCGGTAATCATTTGCCTATTTTTCGACAGTATGACAGTTACTCGCTGATCTTCGATCCCTTGCTTTATTAACCAAAGGCGAATTGAAATTTACCAAAAAAATAAGAAAAATTGAATATCATCGATCATATTTATAAGACGACAATTAACAATGCAACAGAAACGTTAAAAAAGTTCAATAGACTTAATCGTAAATATTTATTTATTATTATTTAAAAGGTCGATTCCGGTAATCCTTCGCCGATTCCGACAGTGTCGCAGTAACTCGCCGATATTAAATATCTTGTTTAATTTAATTTACAATAATGTGATTGCATATCATTGATATTATTTATATTTAATCAAGGGTGCAAAATTTTGTTAAAAGTTAAAAGAAAAGCAAATTACAGGCCGATTCCGGTAATCCTTCGTGTTGATTCCGGCAGTATGACAGTCACTCGTCGATCTTAAATCTGTTTTTTTTTAATTAAACGAAATCGATTTGATTTATAACAATCTTTTTACATGTCATTGATTTTATTTATATTTCATAACAGATGCCAGATTTTTTTCCAAAATTGATAACTAATTAATTAAACAGGAGATCTAAAATCAGCGAGTAACTGCCATACTGTCGAGTAACTGCCATACAGTCGGCATCGGGGAATGATTACCGGAATCGGCCTGTAATTTATTACTCGTGAACTTTTTAAAAAAAAAATCTTGCATCTTTTATAAAATATAAACAATATCAATAACATGTAAAAATAGTTTTATAAATAAAAAAAATTGCTTACGATTAATTGAGCAACACACTTTAGATCAGCGAGTTGCTGTCATACTGCCGGAATCGGGAACTTATTACCGGAATCGGCCTGTAATTTTCTTATTCATTAACTTTAAAAAAAATCTTGCATCTTTTATAAAATATAGAAAATTAATGACATATAAAAGATTTTTATTTAAAAAAACACACATATGATTAATAAAACAAGAGATTTAATTAAGATCAGCGAGTTGTTACCATACTGCCGGAATCGGGGAATTTTTACCGGAAACGGCCTGTAATCTTGTTATTCATGAACTTTTTAAAAACGAACTTGCATCTTATATAAAATATAGAAAATTAATGACATATAAAAGATTTTTATTTAAAAAACACACATTTGATTAATGAAACAAGAGATTGAATTAAGATCAACGACTGTGACAATCGGGGAATTATTACCGGAATCGGCCTGTAACTTTGTTTGTTATTCGTGAACTTTTTTTTTAAAAAAAATCTTGCATCCTTTACAATAAATAAACTATTAGTGACATGTAAAATATTTTTATTAAAAAGACACATTTGATTAATTAAACAAGAGATTGAATTAAGATCAGCGAGTTACTGACATACTGCCGGAATCTGGGAATTATTACCGGAATCGGCCTGTAATTTTGTTATTCATGATCTTCTTCAAAAAAATCTTGCATATTTTATAAAATATAAACAATTAATGGCATGTAAAATATTTTTATTAAAAAACCCACATATTTGATTAATTTAACAAGAGATTTAATTAAGATCAGCGAGTTACTGTCATACTGCCGGAATCGGGGAATTATTACCGGAATCGGCCTGTACATTTATCATTCATGAACTGTTTTTCAAAAATCTTGCATCTTTTATATATTATAAACAATAAATGACATGTAAAAAATAATTTTATAAAAAAACACACATTTGATAAATTAAACAAGAGATTTAATCAAGATCAGCGAGTTACTGTCATACTGTGGGAATCCGGGAATTATTACCGGAATCGGCCTGTAATTTTATCATTCATGAACTGTTTTTCAAAAATCTTGCATCTTTTATAAAATATAAACAATAAATGACATGTAAAAAATATTCTTATACAAAAAAAAACACATACAAACAATATAAATGTACAAAGAATTTTATATAAACAAAATCACGCTTGATTAATTAAACAAGAGCTAGATGTCATACTAGATGTCATACTGCTAGAATCGGCGAAGGCCGATATCATGCAGATCTCTTGTAAAATTAATCAAAAGCGATTTTATTTACATTTTCTACATTTCATTGATATTGTATATAATTTAAAAGATGCAAGAACCTTTTTTTAAAAATCTTTATTAATATCCAAAATACAGGCCGATTTCGGTAATCCTTCGCCGATTCCTACAGTATGGCAGTAACTCGCCGATATTAAATATCTTGTTTAATTAATCATTAATCAATGAGATTTAATTTACAACATTCTGATGACATATCATTGATATTGTTTATATTTAATCAAAGATGCAAAGAAATGTTAAAAATTGATAGATAAGGAAATTACAGGCAGATTTCGGTAATTCTTCGCCGATACCGGCAGTTTGCCCGTTTTCGCTGATCATAAATATTTGTTTATCATTATTATTTCTAAGCGATTTATTAAAAATTTCTAGGGAGAAAAATGATAATATTAAGGTTTTATAAAAAACATGCAAAAGGAAGATTAAAAAGTGCATAAACAACGAAATAACAGACCGATTCCGGTCATCACTCGCTGATTCGGGCCGTTGGGCAGTAGCTCGCCGATATTAGATCTCTTGTTAAATTAATCAAAAGCGATTTTATTTACAAAAATCTTTTCATAAATCATTAACATTGTTTAAATTTCATAAAAATGCAAGAAAAAACTTAAAAAATTTACTAATAACAAAGTTACAGGTCGATTCCGGTAATTCACAGCTGATTCCGGTCGATTCCGGTAATTCGGCCGATTCCGGTAAGTCGTGTAACCGCAAATAAATACATTGTGAAATTATTAATATATGAAGAAATATGGTCTGTCACTTTAAGAATTTTAGACTGAAATATATCCCGATTTTTTGACAGTTATGATCTGTATCTCTAGACCCAATAGAACATGCGTTTCATCAACGTTTATGATTAGCAATTCTTACTACATGTAATTACAACAAATTTTTGTTGTGTTGCGGTAGCAGTTTAAATGTTTTTCCTCCACATTGACCCCCCCTGCAGCCTGACGGCCTCAGCGTGGCCAGGGGGTGGCAACGCTTAGTGTAATCACTAAGTGGCTAACGGTCAGTGAAACCAATAAAAATTATTTTAAAAATAAATCTTCTGTTGAAAAGAATGTGATAATTATTTTAACCCGTTTTGTAAAAAAGTTTGTCTCCATATACATGCAATTTAAGGTGAATTGTATAGTAGAATATCAATAGAGCTGTCCTTTCAACAAGAACGAAGTCATGTAGCAGTTACATTTAAAGTGTTGATTATGGATAAAAACAACGTAATGGTGTCAGCACCTTGGTAAAACAATATTACAATTTTCAACTGTATTACAGAACTGTTTGTTACTATTCTTAAACTAATATTAAATAATATTTACTCAAAATTGACCGTTATCGACAAAAAAAGATTTCATTTAAAATACGTAAAATTTCAAACGGTAATAAAATGTTTTGTAGCACATTTAACAATTTGCCTTAAAGTTATATAATTCCCTTTGAGCAATAAAATATAGTTTATCATTATCAAATATTAATACAATTGACCTTTCCAATAAAGTAGGTCAAATGTATAAGTAACCTTAAATTAAATATTTACCTAAGATGGGTGAACTTTATATCGTGGGAAAAAAAGAGTTTTAAAATTCTTCTTTTAATGTGGTTAAATTATGTTAAAAACTAATTTTTAAAAATTCAGGAAAAAAATTTGGGGAGTGGCAATTTTTGAAAATATCAAGAATAGAAATTTTTTCAAAAAAAGTAAAGGGCCCAAATTTTATAAGTAACCCTAAAATTTTAAACGTATTTTTTCCCGGATGAACCTTTTTCAGCCGGGGAAAGAAAAAAGACAGTTTGCAACTTTAAACGAAAGGGTTGTGTGGAAAATTTCCCAAAATTAAATTTCACTTTTCCCGCACTTTTTGGGATTAATCGAAAAGAAATTTTTTCATTAAATAATAAAGATGCCCTTAAAATTTTTTTGAAATACCATTTAAAAGTATTTTTTTTAATAAAGGGAAGGGCAAATGTATGGTTTACTAAATTAAAAAACGTTTTTTCTGAAGATTGAACTTATATTAGTGGGGTAAAATTGATTTTTTTGACTCCTATTAATAATTTATTTACAATTTTTCAACATTTTACAAAACCGGGTGTGCCCGGTAAATTTCAAAATGTTATAAACTTTTTTAAACCCCGTTTTGTAGATAAATGTTTCAAATTTACCCGAGGGAATTTTATGTTTTGGCCTTATAATATGGAGAATGATGCTTTTTTTCAATGAAATATTAATGATGTAATTTTTCAATAAAGTAGGTTCACAAGTTCTGTGCTTTACTTTGAAACTTAAATGGGGATATTTTTTTGAAGATTGAACTTATATTATTTGTGGTTAATATTGACTTTTTGACTTCTATTGATAGTTTTTTTACCAATTTTTGCAACCCTTTTTTCACAAAGGGGGTGTGTGCGGAAAATTTCAAATTGTAATAAACTTTTCAACCCGTTTTGTAACAAATGTTACCACTTGCATCACAAATGATATATTTGTCATTATTTACTGAAATAATGCTTATTTTAATGAAATATTAATAATAGTAACTTTTGCAATAAAGTAGGTCACATGTATGTGTTACTTAAAATTATATGATATTTCTGAAGATGAACTTATATCAGTGGGTAAAATTGACCTGTGACTTCTATTGATAGTTTATTACAATTTGCAACTTTATTACAAAACGGGTTGTGCGGAAAATTTCAAATTGTAATAAACTTTTCAACCCGTTTTGTAATAAATGTTACCACTTGCATCAGAAATGATATATTTGTCATTATTTACTGAAATAATGCTTATTTTAATGAAATATTAATAATAGTAACTTTTGCAATAAAGTAGGTCACATGTATGTGTACTTAAAATTATATGATATTTCTGAAGATGAACTTATATCAGTGAGTAAAATTGACTTTTGACTTCTATTGATAGTTTATTACAATTTGCAACTTTATTACAAAACCGGTTGTGTGGAAAATTTCAAATTGTAATAAACTTTTCAACCCGTTTTGTAATAAATTTTACAACTTGCATCAGAAATGATATATTTGTCATTATTTACTGAAATACTGCTTATTTTAATGAAATATTAATAATAGTAACTTTTGCAATAAAGTAGGTCACATGTATGTGTTACTTAAAATTATATGATATTTCTGAAGATGAACTTATATTAGTGGGTAAAATTGACTTTTGACTTCTATTGATAGTTTAGTACAATTTGCAACTTTATTACAAAACGGGTTGTGCGGAAAATTTCAAATTGTAATAAACTTTTCAACCCGTTTTGTAATAAATGTTACAACTTGCATCAGAAATGATATATTTGTCATTATTTACTGAAATAATGCTTATTTTAATGAAATATTAATAATAGTAACTTTTGCAATAAAGTAGGTCACATGTATGTGTTACTTAAAATTATATGATATTTCTGAAGATGAACTTATATTAGTGGGTAAAATTGACTTTTGACTTCTATTGATAGTTTATTACAATTTGCAACTTATTACAAAACGGGTTGTGCGGAAAATTTCAAATTGTAATAAACTTTTCAACCCGTTTTGTAATAAATGTTACAACTTGCATCAGAAATGATATATTTGTCATTATTTACTGAAATAATGCTTATTTTAATGAAATATTAATAATAGTAATTTTAGCAATAAAGTAAGACACATGTAAGTGTTACTTAAAATTATATGATATTTCTGAAGGTGGGTAAAATTGACTTTTAACTTCTATTGATAATTTATTACAATTTGCAACTTTATTACAAAGCGGGTTGTGCGGAAATTTCAAATTGTTATAAACTTTTCAACCTGTTTTGTAATAAATGTTACAACTTGCATCAGAAATGATATATTTGTCATTATTTACTGAAATACTGCTTATTTTAATGAAATATTAATAATAGTAACTTTTGCAATAAAGTAGGTCACATGTATGTGTTACTTAAAATTATATGATATTTCTGAAGATGAACTTATATTAGTGGGTAAAATTGACTTTTGACTTCTATTGATAGTTTATTACAATTTGCAACTTTATTACAAAACGGGTTGTGCGGAAAATTTCAAATTGTAATAAACTTTTCAACCCGTTTTGTAATAAATGTTACCACTTGCATCAGAAATGATATATTTGTCATTATTTACTGAAATAATGCTTATTTTAATGAAATATTAATAATAGTAACTTTTGCAATAAAGTAGGTCACATGTATGTGTACTTAAAATTATATGATATTTCTGAAGATGAACTTATATCAGTGAGTAAAATTGACTTTTGACTTCTATTGATAGTTTATTACAATTTGCAACTTTATTACAAAACCGGTTGTGTGGAAAATTTCAAATTGTAATAAACTTTTCAACCCGTTTTGTAATAAATTTTACAACTTGCATCAGAAATGATATATTTGTCATTATTTACTGAAATACTGCTTATTTTAATGAAATATTAATAATAGTAACTTTTGCAATAAAGTAGGTCACATGTATGTGTTACTTAAAATTATATGATATTTCTGAAGATGAACTTATATTAGTGGGTAAAATTGACTTTTGACTTCTATTGATAGTTTATTACAATTTGCAACTTTATTACAAAACGGGTTGTGCGGAAAATTTCAAATTGTAATAAACTTTTCAACCCGTTTTGTAATAAATGTTACAACTTGCCTCAGAAATGATATGTTTGTCATTATTTACTCAAATACTGCTTATTTTAATGAAATATTAATAATAGTAACTTTTTCAATAAAGTAGGTCACATGTATGTGTTACTTAAAATTATATGATATTTCTGAAGATGAACTTATATTAGTGGGTAAAATTGACTTTTGACTTCTATTGATAGTTTAAAACAATTTGCAACTTATTACAAAACGGGTTGTGCGGAAAATTTCAAATTGTAATAAACTTTTCAACCCGTTTTGTAATAAATGTTACAACTTGCATCAGAAATGATATATTTGTCATTATTTACTGAAATAATGCTTATTTTAATGAAATGTTAATAATAGTCACTTTTGCAATAAAGTAGGTCACATGTATGTGTTACTTAAAATTATATGATATTTCTGAAGATGAACTTATATTAGTGGGTAAAATTGACTTTTGACTTCTATTGATAGTTTATTACAATTTGCAACTTTATTACAAAACGGGTTGTGCGGAAAATTTCAAATTGTAATAAACTTTTCAACCCGTTTTGTAATAAATGTTACAACTTGCATCAGAAATGATATATTTGTCATTATTTACTGAAATACTGCTTATTTTAATGAAATATTAATAATAGTAACTTTTGCAATAAAGTAGGTCACATGTATGTGTTACTTAAAATTATATGATATTTCTGAAGATGAACTTATATTAGTGGGTAAAATTGACTTTTGACTTCTATTGATAGTTTATTACAATTTGCAACTTTATTACAAAACGGGTTGTGCGGAAAATTTCAAATTGTAATAAACTTTTCAACCCGTTTTGTAATAAATGTTACAACTTGCATCAGAAATGATATATTTGTCATTATTTACTGAAATACTGCTTATTTTAATGAAATATTAATAATAGTAACTTTTGCAATAAAGTAGGTCACATGTATGTGTTACTTAAAATTATATGATATTTCTGAAGATGAACTTATATTAGTGGGTAAAATTGACTTTTGACTTCTATTGATAGTTTATTACAATTTGCAACTTATTACAAAACGGGTTGTGCGGAAAATTTCAAATTGTAATAAACTTTTCAACCCGTTTTGTAATAAATGTTTCAACTTGCATCAGAAATGATATGTTTGTCATTATTTACTGAAATAATGCTTATTTTAATGAAATATTAATAATAGTAACTTTTGCAATAAAGTTGGTCACATGTATGTGTTACTTAAAATTATATGATATTTCTGAAGATGAACTTATATTAGTGGGTAAAATTGACTTTTGACTTCTATTGATAGTTTATTACAATTTGCAACTTATTACAAAACGGGTTGTGCGGAAAATTTCAAATTGTAATAAACTTTTCAACCCGTTTTGTAATAAATGTTTCAACTTGCATCAGAAATGATATGTTTGTCATTATTTACTCAAATACTGCTTATTTTAATGAAATATTAATAATAGTAACTTTTGCAATAAAGTAGGTCACATGTATGTGTTACTTAAAATTATATGATATTTCTGAAGATGAACTTATATTAGTGGGTAAAATTGACTTTTGACTTCTATTGATAGTTTATTACAATTTGCAACTTATTACAAAACGGGTTGTGCGGAAAATTTCAAATTGTAATAAACTTTTCAACCCGTTTTGTAATAAATGTTACTACTTGCATCAGAAATGATATATTTGTCATTATTTACTGAAATAATGCTTATTTTAATGAAATATTAATAATAGTAACTTTTGCAATAAAGTAGGTCACATGTATGTGTTACTTAAAATTATATGATATTTCTGAAGATGAACTTATATTAGTGGGTAAAATTGACTTTTGACTTCTATTGATAGTTTATTACAATTTGCAACTTTATTACATAACGGGTTGTGCGGAAAATTTCAAATTGTAATAAATTTTTCAACCCGTTTTGTAATAAATAATACAACTTGCATCAGAAATGATATATTTGTCATTATTTACTGAAATACTGCTTATTTTAATGAAATATTAATAATAGTAACTTTTGCAATAAAGTAGGTCACATGTATGTGTTACTTAAAATTATATGATATTTCTGAAGATGAACTTATATTAGTGGGTAAAATTGACTTTTGACTTCTATTGATAGTTTATTACAATTTGCAACTTATTACAAAACGGGTTGTGCGGAAAATTTCAAATTGTAATAAACTTTTCAACCCGTTTTGTAATAAATGTTACTACTTGCATCAGAAATGATATATTTGTCATTATTTACTGAAATAATGCTTATTTTAATGAAATATTAATAATAGTAACTTTTGCAATAAAGTAGGTCACATGTATGTGTTACTTAAAATTATATGATATTTCTGAAGATGAACTTATATTAGTGGGTAAAATTGACCTTTGACTTCTATTGATAGTTTATTACAATTTGCAACTTTATTACAAAACGGGTTGTGCGGAAAATTTCAAATTGTAATAAACTTTTCAACCCGTTTTGTAATAATTATTACAATTTGCAACTTTATTACAAAACGGGTTGTAACAGTGCTTAAGTCGGAAAACCAATATCAAAAAGATAGTAAAGTTTCAGCTGGACATTTGTGGGTTTGTATTAACCTTATTCATAATAGCCAGTGTTCGAGTCTATGGTTCGTAAGCAGGAACACGCTTCCCAATCACATATTTGTAGGAAACTCTCAAGAAACATTGCTTTATTGATTCCACGACAATATGAGCGTCAGTGCACACAAAGTAAACTTAATACAGAAAATCTACACCAGATCTGTTTCTGTATCAGAAATACCAGAGAACGTGAGAATTTGTGGCAGCACAGATTAATCTATGTAAATTCCCACTTCTTGAGACATTTTCACGGCCTAAAAATACTTCGGTCTCTGAATGTATATAGTCTACATCTGTGCATTAACAGTTTTTCGAAAGACGGCAGCATAAAAAGCATCTCCTGAGAAAGTATTTCAGAGACAGTCACCAAAAGAGCGACTTGTCATTATTAAGAAGACAACGCGGAACCCGGTTAACACATCAAATCGTTACGATATCGAATCAAGGGTGGATGGAGACCTGGACCTCTCTCTTCCACAGACACCGCAAGATAAAAGTCTGGTAAAGTTTCATTAATAATTAAAAATATAGTTTGAAATGTCACACATAAATTGTTCTATTTTGTGATGTAATTGCCGTGGTCAGAGATCAAATTATAATGCTTTACACCTCATTTTGTCAATTTTGATTAGTACTACGTCTTCACGAGACTTTGTTGTCTCATAATGATATTTCAGCTATCAAAATTTTACTCTTTTTGTAATTATATATGCACTAGTACTAGTATTACCATAATAATAACAATATTCTGTAGAATATTCGTATTAGACTGAGTGCCTGAAGTTAAATTGACGTTTATAGTACAACTACTCTTTATGCATTAATACCCATATGAATGTATATTGGGTTCCTTGCATATTGAGCAATAACCGAGACTGACGGTTAAGCTTATACACGCCGTAATGTTCAGAATGGAATTATTTTTACTTCCTGCAAAATACTTTAGAGTCAGGGGCGTACCTCGGCTTTTTATGAGTGTACGCCGAGTGCCGGTTTTTGGCCGAAGGATCGCCAGAGACCTATATATCAAATATAGCTATGTGCTATAACTATGGATTTAGGGTATATTTAAGCTTATTGTACTACTATTGTCTTTATCTATAGCTATGAAAATAACATCAAGTACATATTGAATGTACGATGTGTAACGTGTACACTGTTTCAAATTGTTCAAAAGTGATTTGCTTTTAGAAAAACAAAACATAGCCAGGTGTCTCTCTTATAAAAAAAGATGGGTTTTATTTCCTTTTGTAACAAATTTAGTTTTTTCTTTGTATTCTCTTTTGTTTCACCATAACTTAACGTGAGATATAATCAAGGAAAATATGCTTTAAAATGATCTGTATGACTTGAATACAAACACAACAGCTTAAATGTTTAGTTTACAGAAAAGTTATCGTATTAACAGGTAAAGTGTAGTATCGCATGATTATTTAGCTTCCTTAAAATATTTTTAATGCGTATTATGTCAATGTTGTTGACAATAAATATTGTCTTTAACATTTTTGTTCTCAACTCTGGTCTTTCAATTTCCATTCGAAATATTTAAGTTATTTCATTACGAAGTTAAATGCCTCACGCACATTGAGCATGTTGGTATAAACAGACTCGCCAATTTGTTATCTAACGTCGTCGAAAATAAAAGATTTTAGACATGATGTGTCTTATATGGCTATACATTGTTCAACTGGCATCACCTCTCTGTAATTAAAAGATATAGAAACCGAACAACTGCGTTGATAAACTCTCTACCCGTGCTGCCCAGTAACTATCATATATAGCAGACAGTTTTGCATAACAACAATAATATCATCTCACCATATCATCATCATCCTTAAAATATAATGATCTAAATCATCAACATAAATTCAGTCTTCGTCATTATAATACAAATCTAATTTAAATAATAAATGAATCACATGTTTTTTTTCCAGAGATTGGAAAGTTACATATTTTTAAAGATGCCAAATATATAAAATAACAGAATTCAAGATTCATGAACTATGATCATTACGAAAAAGTAAAGAGTTAGAAAAAGGTCAGGAGAAAACTTTGCAGCCTAAATTTGACCGTTAAACCACTTTCTAAATGCACCGCTCTCCCCCCCCCCCCACTCCATCCCCGCCAAACACAAATCATGGTCAGATTTCTCATGGTTAATAGACGCTTAAAAATGTCCGTCTTTGATTCGCAATCTTTACATAATCGGTACCGCGATTGTGATCATGACAAATGCTTAGACGCGTCGTGTTGGTGTGTTTGTATTTAAATAAATAAATAAATAAATAAATAAATAAATAAATAAAAACTAACAATGATAATAATAATAATCGTCCGCATCATTACTCGTTATTCAGTGACTTGTAATAGTCACGCAAAATAATGACAAACATATTAAATTGATCTTATGTACTCAAATCACGCTAAAATGACATTTCTTAAAGTCTTAGCATGAATTTCTGAATAAATCCCATATATTTTGGTTTTGAAGAGTAAATATATCTACATAATATTATGTTAAACGAAATTTATACGCAAACATAAACACCGAGTAGTTTTAAAAAAAGGCATGTGACTTGATAAAACCCTGGAAGATACAATAAGAATTATTCTGGATAGTGTATGATTGAAACAAGTCTAAGTCATTCATTTGACATGTTCTTAAAGTTGTGTACCTTTGACTGCCTGTGGTATCTATTTTGAGGAAATTTACAGAATAATGAATGAAACATTCAAGACTATTAAAAAACGGAAAATTTTGCCTGTGACTCCTTTTAATAATGAAAAGATTCAGTCAGTCGTATATGCCAATTAAATTAAGATTATATACGAAATGTTATGTTGTAGTAGCTTTCTGAGGCTTTATATTTTGCTACGAGCAGGGTGGAAACTTGATATCTCGCGAGACTGGAGGTCAAGCGAAATATCAATTTTCGAACGTTGCGAGTAGAAAAATACATGCTCTCAGAAAGCTACTTCAACATGATTTTCTTTTTATTATATACCTTTTCATTTTATTCAGAAAATGAAATGTAGATGTTAAGAAATAACTTCATGACTGACGGATGAATACGTAATTCTTGCAAAATCGGCCACGCCTTTAATAATTTTGGTTCCCGTTTCCAAATGGAACGTTATACAAAGCTAAGATCGGAACCAACGTCAAATATAATCCGACACTTCCATTTATGGTACCGTATTTCTCACTAACATAATACGGAAATTTCAATCCGTTGAAGCGTATTTGCGCTTCAAAATTTGCGTGTATTTTAGGGAGAAAATTTATATATATATAATAAAACGTATTACAAGAAGAGCTTCAATGGGCATTTTCATACATTTATATAAAGAAATAGGACATATCATACTTTTTTATTCTAATGTTTCTGTTTCTTTTTTTTTATTTGATGCCGATGTTCATGTTTTGATCATATCTCGGCAGTCATTTAACCAAACCGGTTTTTCGGATAACAAATTACTTGTTTCTCTTGTAGTATTCGAATAAGAATGGTTTAGATATGGCGACTATAAGTTCTTTGGTTAATGAATATGATTTTAAAAAAGCACCTTTTACAAATAATGAAGGTTTTGAATTGTTAAATGAAATATTTTAATACACATTGACAAGAAAACAAGAACCTTGATTTTTCGTACCACATATTTTGTTCTTGGCTCCAATCAAATATTTTTCCCAATAATTTTGAAAAATACCCTATTTTATGAACCAGGTCAACATTTACTTGCGTAATAAATGCTATCATCTTACATTACTTACATATGTTTTATGGTATTTTTTAAACAATGAGAAGAACATTTATTTTTAATTTGTATGTCTCTTACGCGATCGGGTTTAACCTACTGTGTACAAAACCTATTTGAAAAGCATTTATAAACAATGGATTGGTGAAATTCCCACTTCCCACTACTTCGTAACAAAACTACTTCGATATAACGCCAACTATTCAGATTTATAAGAAGCTTAAACTTAAAATTAATATTTAAGACATATTTTTAACGTTTCATTGTATCTTCTTTTGAACTGTACTGTATATTTGGTTATAAATGTAAAATAACAACTAATAGAGCTCCTCTGTGTTTTGAACAAACAGCTGCTGGCATGTAAGGTAGCATATTTACCTCTAGACCACATTTTTGTATATTGCAAATGTGCTGTTTATTCAGAAATGTATATCATTGAAACAATTTTTTTTAAAAAGCTTTCCCCTGTTCTATTTGAAATTACCCGTATACATATACATATTTATTATAAATTCAAATGTGTCACTAAGGTTACACAAAGTGGTGGGAAAAGCAAATAAGTTTTTCGAAAAGTTAAATCTTCAATAAACTAAGTTAAACATAAATATACTTAATGTGTGTCATTAAATGTTGTTCTTGCATTTTATACTATTTTATATAATCGTATACTTCATTTTAAGAAATAATGTGTTTGGATGATTTTAGATCTTTCACGTACACTTTATGCTATTACTATTTAACAAAATACCCAAATTACACTAGGTATTACCACAAGTTAACATTTAATGACATACTACAACTAGAAAATAAACTTGTAATCTCGACAAAGACATATCATCAAACAAACAACATGTTGCTTACTTCTTAACTAAATCAATTATGATAAGGTGCTCAGTTTATCGTGTCTAATACCACACTCATATTTTAATATATCATCTAATTTGGTGACCAACGTTATCTTAAATTCACAATTAACAAAATTGCAGTAAAAGCAGATCAGAGTTATGGGTCTTAGAGAAAGACCTTCAGCTAAAATTCAGGTGACATGAGTGGCATTTCATGTAAATGCAATGAACAATTTTGAGAAAACTCCTAGGTTACAAAAGGGCATAACGTAATAACTCATCTTATGTGAGACGACTGGCGTTTGTAAAGAATCAAACTTTTATCGTTATCCTGTGCTTATTTGGTAAGTGTTATTTATACATGTCTCATAGAAAAGATACCCGTGATCTGGACATCCAAAATTAGCTTGATTCGAAAATGATGCTGCAGTAATAAAAATGTGAAAGGGAGTTTTCTTGTTGGGCTTCTTTTTCATATTTAATGCGCAAGAGGTCTATTAAGAAAAAAGATGTAGGCAGTGAAAATAATGAAATGCCCCCTATTGCTTTTAAAGCTTAGCATGAAACATAAAACGCACTTTTTTTATTGCCAAGAATGTTAATTAATATCCTTTAGCAGAAATCAGGCGTGTCACAGGGGTCTTTTATCTGGTTTCCGTTCTTCGGGCAGTTGTTGAGCACTATACTACAGCATTTCCATCTACTGGTGTTTGCTGAATCAAGCTTCTCCATGACGAAGCTCTTCATAAATCAGCAGTGGTTCTTTCATAGCATTAACTTTACTGTATTCCATTTTTGTAACATATGGTTATATACTCAATCCATATATAAAAAAAACTGCATGAGAGGTCGCCGTTCCGAATTCTTTCAAGCCGTCAGCATTGCGCGTTTGTAGACCCAAACAGTACCATGAGAAGATAAATCAATTTATTTTTGTCGGAGTCTGCTTCGACAAATTAAATATAGAATAGAAACTATTGTGTACAGTATATATTGAAAAAAACTTGTGGTATCTGACATGTGATATTTCTGAACTAATGAATTGTCTTACGACCAAACTGTTACACAAACAATGTTGGGAAAATTCACTTCTACAACTTGAACCATGTTAAGTGTAACATTTTTCAAATTTATGTTGTGAGCATGTTTATGTACGCAAGTGTTCAGCGCGCATTGTTCAATTCATTCCTTATAAAATTATTGTGTCGAAACGCCTAAGAATCTTTACAAACTACATTTTGAATTTTATTTAGAGGTACAATGATAACATGAACGGTTTTGCAAAGATAAATTTTTCACTGAAAATTATTTAACTAAGGAAAAGACAGTCCTACTGGTATCCTTGTTTTGACATATTCTTATTGTTATTCATTGTATTTTATTTTTCGTTACAACAGTTATCGCCTTTTTTAAGACGTTTTATATCATTTTATTGGCAAACATTTTATGAAATATCATTTGACTAGATAATAAAAAAATATGAACATTTTTAATATGTAAACAGGTGTATGTTAAGTGTGGTGTCAGTAAGTGAATAGCTTTAATGGGTATTTACAATAGGGTCGTTTGACTTAAACTTACTAGAACATACGATACAATTAAACAAACAAACAAGCAAATATTATGTAAATATTAAAATAATATATAATATCGATAATCATTTTCTTTGAAGAGTGTATTTATTTTATATAGACATCTATGTTGTTGAACTCATATCTTAAGTATGTAAATATTATAAAATTTGTCTGAACAAACGTAAGAATGGTTTAAACCATTTACATGCGACATCCGCTCAAAAATTTTGCATCTATATATGTACTTTGTACAGAAAGTTTGGTTTCAAATTATTAGAATATACTAGCTTAGGCAATACATTCATAATTTACGTACAATGTACGGATGTAAATTTACTACTTTTAAATGAAATCCTACTACATGTTATTATAACTTGTAAATTGTACACTTAAGATACATCATCGATATATAGTATGAATAACACCATAATGGACAACTAGGTGATCGCCGGTCAGATTAACGGCGACCAAATATATTTGCAATCCATGCTCCTCAAGATCTAACAAAATAAAAAGTCAGCATTCAGAATGTAAACTGACTGGCGATCTAGTAGTTGTCCCGTATGCTTTAATTGATATGTTATATGTGCAATTCATTACTCTAACACTTGTTTAAGCAAATGTTTATAAGCAAAATGTAACTTTAAAACATTCACGTTTAATTGACAGTGGCCTGTTTCAGGGAATTCTATGCAAATGTAGTATGCGCGTGAAGTATACAAGAATCAACAGTTACCGGTATTTAGCTCACTAACTTTGCTTAACTGATATTAGTTCCAGATACGTCACTTGATGTGGAACCGCAAGAAATACAGCATACACATATTGCCGGACAAATGGAAAAGACAAACAAGGCGACGCTTGCAATATACTCTGAACATGAAGGGAATAAAAGGGGAGGAAATATGAAAGATACTGAAATGGATCAGAAGGGGGAGTTTGCTACGATTGATTTTGATGAGGAAACGGGTACTTTTTCCAAATTCTATAAAGTAGTCATGTTTATGTGTTTTGGGTTATGTTACCATTGACAACTTTTGGTACATGATAAGTAGAATATTGAGACGGTTTTGAGCATTCCAGATTAAAAAATAATGTAATGTTTTCATATTACTATTAAACGATAATATCATGTCCAGATTTAAGTCAACAATGATGTGAATGAAAAAATTCAGTCAGTCGTATATGCCAATTAAATTAAGATTATATACGAAATGTTATGTTGTAGTAGCTTTCTGAGGCTTTATATTTTGCTACGAGCAGGGTGGAAACTTGATATCTCGCGAGACTGGAGGTCAAGCGAAATATCAATTTTCGAACGTTGCGAGTAGAAAAATACATGGCCTCAGAAAGCTACTTCAACATGATTTTCTTTTTATTATATACCTTTTCATTTTATTCAGAAAATGAAATGTAGATGTTAAAAAATAACTTCATGACTGACGGATGAATACGTAATTCTTGCAAAATCGGCCACGCCTTTAATAATTTTGGTTCCCGTTTCCAAATGGAACGTTATACAAAGCTAAGATCGGAACCAACGTCAAATATAATCCGACACTTCCATTTATGGTACCGTATTTCTCACTAACATAATACGGAAATTTCAATCCGTTGAAGCGTATTTGCGCTTCAAAATTTGCGTGTATTTTAGGGAGAAAATTTATATATATATAATAAAACGTATTACAAGAAGAGCATCAATGGGCATTTTCATACATTTGTATAAAGAAATAGGACATATCATACTTTTTTATTCTAATGTTTCTGTTTCTTTTTTTTATTTGATGCCGATGTTCTTGTTTTGATCATATCTCGGCAGTCATTTAACCAAACCGGTTTTTCGGATAACAAATTACTTGTTTCTCTTGTAGTATTCGAATAAGAATGGTTTAGATATGGCGACTATAAGTTCTTTGGTTAATGAATGTGATTTTAAAAAAGCACCTTTTACAAATAATGAAGGTTTTGAATTGTTAAATGAAATATTTTAATACACATTGACAAGAAAACAAGAACCTTGATTTTTCGTACCACATATTTTGTTCTTGGCTCCAATCAAATATTTTTCCCAATAATTTTGATAAATACCCTATTTTATGAACCAGGTCAACATTTACTTGCGTAATAAATGCTATCATCTTACATTACTTTCATATGTTTTATGGTATTTTTTAAACAATGAGAACATTTATTTTTAATTTGTATGTCTCTTACGCGATCGAGTTTAACCTACTGTGTACAAAACCTATTTGAGAAGCATTTATAAACAATGGATTGGTGAAATTCCCAATTCCCACTACTTCGTAACAAAACTACTTCGATATAACGCCAACTATTCAGATTTATAAGAAGCTTAAACTTAAAATTAATATTTAAGACATATTTTTAACGTTTCATTGTATCTTCTTTTGAGCTGTACTGTATATTTGGTTATAAATGTAAAATAACAACTAATAGAGCTCCTCTGTGTTTTGAACAAACAGCTGCTGGCATGTAAGCGTAGCATATTTACCTCTAGACTACATTTTTGTATATTGCAAATGTGCTGTTTATTCAGAAATGTATATCATTGAAACAATTTTTTTAAAAAGCTTTCCCCTGTTCTATTTGAAATTACCCGTATACATATACATATTTATTATAAATTCAAATGTGTCACTTAGGTTACACAAAGTGGTGGGAAAAGCAAATAAGTTTTTCGAAAAGTTAAATCTTCAATATACTAAGTTAAACCTAAATATACTTAATGTGTGTCATTAAATGTTGTTCTTGCATTTTATACTATTTTATATAATCGTATACTTCATTTTAAGAAATAATGTGTTTGGATGATTTTAGATCTTTCACGTACACTTTATGCTATTACTATTTAACAAAATACCCAAATTACACTAGGTATTACCACAAGTTAACATTTAATGACATACTACAACTAGAAAATAAAATTGTAATCTCGACTAAGACATATCATCAAACAAACAACATGTTGCTTACTTCTTAACTAAATCAATTATGATAAGGTGCTCAGTTTATCGTGTCTAATACCACACTCATATTTTAATATATCATCTAATTTGGTGACCAAGCTTATCTTAAATTCACAATTAACAAAATTGCAGTAAAAGCAGATCAGAGTTATGGGTCTTAGAGAAAGACCTTCAGTTAAAATTCAGGTGACATGAGTGGCATTTCATATAAATGCAATGAACAATTTTGAGAAAACTCCTAGGTTACAAAAGGGCATAACGTAATAACTCATCTTATGTGAGACGACTGGCGTTTGTAAAGTATCAAACTTTTATCGTTATCCTGTGCTTATTTGGTAAGTGTTATTTATACATGTCTCATAGAAAAGATACCCGTGATCTGGCCATCCAAAATTAGCATGATTCGAAAATGATGCTGCAGTAATAAAAATGTGAAAGGGAGTTTTCTTGTTGAGCTTCTTTTTCATATTTAATGCGCAAGAGGACTAAGAAAAAAGATGTAGGCAGTGAAAAAAATGAAATGCCCCCTATTGCTTTTAAAGCTTAGCGTGAAACATAAAACGCACTTTTTTATTGCCAAGAATGTTAATTAATATCCTTTAGCAGAAATCAGGCGTGTCACGGGGGTCTTTTATCTGGTTTCCGTTCTTCGGGCAGTTGTTGAGCACTATACTACAGCATTTCCAAATACTGGTGTTTGCTGAATCAAGCTTCTCCATGACGAAGCTCTTCATAAATCAGCAGTGGTTCTTTCATAGCATTAACTTTACTGTATTCCATTTTTGTAACATATGGTTATATACTCAATCCATATATCAAAAAACTGCATGAGAGGTCGCCGTCAGCATTGCGCGTTTGTAGACCCAAACAGTACCATGAGAAGATAAATCAATTTATTTTTGTCGGAGTCTGCTTCGACAAATTAAATATAGAATAGAAACTATTGTGTACAGTATATATTGAAAAAAACTTGGGGTATCTGACATGTGATATTTCTGAATTAATGAATTGTCTTACGACCAAACTGTTACACAAACAATGTTGGGAAAATTCACTTCTACAACTTGAACGATGTTAAGTGTAACATTTTTCAAATTTATGTTGTGAGCATGTTTGTGTACGCAAGTGTTCAGCGCGCATTGTTCAATTCATTCCTTATAAAATTATTGTGTCGAAACGCCTAAGAATCTTTACAAACTACAGGTTTGAATTTTATTTAGAGGTACAATGATAACATGTACGGTTTTGCAAAGATAAATTTTTCACTGAAAATTATTTAACTAAGGAAAAGACAGTCCCAGTGGTATCCTTGTTTTGACATATTCTTATTGTTATTCATTGTATTTTATTTTTCGTTAAAACAGTTATCGCCCTTTTTAAGACGTTTTATATCTTTTTATTGCTAAACATTTAAATTTATGAAATATCATTTGACTAGATAATAAAAGAATATGAACATTTTTAATATGTAAACAGGTGTATGTTAAGTGTGGTGTCAGTAAGTGAATAGCTTTAAGGCGTATTTAAAATAGGGTCGTTTGACTTAAACTCACTAGAACATACGATACAATTAAACCAACAAACAAACAAATATTATAAATATATATATTAATATGATATCGATAATCATCTATGTTGTTGAACTCATATCTTTAGTGTGTAAATATTATAAAATTTGTTGAAAAAAAACCTAAAAAAGGGTTTTTTAAACCCCTTTTTAAAATTGCAACATAAAGTTTCAAAAAAATTTGCTTAAAATTTGTATTTTGGAAAACAAAAAAATTTTTGGTTTTTAAAATTTGGGTAAAAATTATCCCCTAGTTTTGGGCCCAAATTACATTAAATAATTGACGAAAACAAATTTTAAGGGATAGCGAATTTATTTTTAATTTTTTTTAAAAATAAAAATCCTACTACATGTAAATTATTATTTTTAAAAAATAGTAAATTTAAAGATCCCATAATGGGATATTTTAAGAAAGGGAAAAAACCAAAAGGGGACAAACTAGGTGACCCTTTCAGTTTAAACCGGCGGCCCAAAAATATTTTTTTGAAATCCTTTGCCCCCCTAAAGATCTAAAAAAAATAAAAAATTTCCCAGAAATTCAAAAAATTAAAACCCGGGATTTGGCGATTTTTATTTAGTTACCCCTTTAAATGCTGAAATTTGAAAAATTAAAAATGTGTTTCAAACCATTATTTCCTCACACTTGTTTAAGAAAAATTTTTTAAAAGGGAAATAACCCAAAAAGGTTAATTTTAAAAACTTTTTCCTTTTAAATTTGGGCCAGTGGTTTTTTTTAATTTAGAGATATTTTCAAAACGAAAAACCAATTTTTTATTTTTCTTGCCCAAGGGGTATCGTGGGGAAATAAAAATATTGCCCCCAATTTTTCAGGGGCCGTTTTTTCAAACATCGTTTCTTTCCCCCAAATGTCGAGTTTAAAAGGGAAAAACCCGGGGAAAAATCGAAGAGCTTTGTTTGGGAAGGAAAAAGCTTTTTTTTTGATTTTTTTATTTTTTAGAATGGGGTTTTAATTTCAAGCAGGGATGAAAGTTTTTGGTTAGTTTTTTTAGAAGCTTACGGGTTTCCCCTGTAGGAAAATGTGGGTTTCTGTTTTAAAAAAATTTGGGGGGTAGTAGCTAAACCCTTTTTCGTTTTTTTTTAAATTTTTTTTTTACCCGCCAGCCAGCCCCGCCCATTTTTAGATCTGGGGGGGTATGGCAATTTTAATTTTTTAACTAAACTTATTTGGCCCCCTAATTAAAAAGGGTATTTGATTTGAATAAGTGTGGGTTTGGGGCCCCCTAACATACTGGGCCCCCCCGGGGTTTCCAGCTCGGCCCCAAATTCCAACT
This sequence comes from Ruditapes philippinarum, assembly GCF_026571515.1. Classification (NCBI taxonomy): domain Eukaryota; kingdom Metazoa; phylum Mollusca; class Bivalvia; order Venerida; family Veneridae; genus Ruditapes; species Ruditapes philippinarum. The sequence goes on from NW_026867073.1 coordinate 178,749, forward strand.
CGGCAGGGGGAAAAAAAAATCCCAATAGGGGAAAAAAACTTGGGATTTAACTTAAAAAGTTTTTATTAATTCGATTTAATTAAAAGGGTTTAAAAAAAACAAAAAGTGGGGTTTTTTTTTTTTAATCATTTCTTTTGGGTTTGGAAACCATTTTTTTTGGATATATAGAAAATACATGGTTTTTTGCCCCGGGATGGAAAAAGGGTTTTTATCCGGTGAGCGAGAAAGTGCCCTCTTGGCAAAAGCTTTAGCAAAACCAAAGGGTTTCACTTTCGCAGCAAAACCGGGGTTTTAAATTTTTCCACCCCCGACATAAACCCAAATGAAATTTTAAATTTTTGCTGCTTTAATCAGGGTTTTTTTAAATAATTAGATTGGTTTCTTTTCCCTTCTTTTTCCCCCGATAAAATAGCATTTTATATGTGGGTTTTTTTTTTGCGGGCTAAAAAACCGACTTTAATCATTTTAAACTAATGAGGGAAGAAAATTTTAAAGTTTTTTCCGGAAAAAGCTTTTTTTCCAAAGGCTAAAAATTGATTTGGGACAGTAGCAGGAAAAAGGGGAACTTATTCAAAAAAACTTTGGGAAAAGGACTTTTTTCCTTAAATTATTATTACTTTTTGGGGGGTAATAGGGTTTTCAATGTTTTGGGGGATATATAAATTTTCCTTTTAAAACAATCCATCCCTTGTAAACTTTTGCAAAAAAACATTCCCTTTGTTGAAAAAATGAAATTAAAAATGTTTTTTTATGTATACAAGTTTAAAAAACCCCAAACTTTTAAAAAAATATTTAAATATGATAAGAAAACAATTTTATATTTTTTTTTTTTTTATTGAAGACCCAATTTTAAACAAACAAAAAGAAATCTTTTTTAAAGGGGAAAACACTTTTTGGTATTTTTATTAATTTTTTATAAAATGAAAAACGGGCAAAATGATAATTCTTCGAAACACTTTTGCCCTGAAAAATTTAAATTTTTGGGATTTTCGGGTTTTTTAAGAAAACCCTTTTATAAAAAAAATAAGTTTCCCCCCTTTTTAAAAAACCCTTGTTTCAAAGTTTTATTACCCTTTTTAATTTCCCAAAAATTTTATTTAATATCCTGAAAATTTCCTTTTTTGGTTTTTTTTTTATTTTTTTTTCCCAAATTTCCCAAAAATTAAAATAGCGAATATTTTTAAGTTTTAAGCACCAATTAATGAAGTGACTTTCCAAAAATTTTATAAAAAATTTTTTCCCAAAATGACACCCCATCGAAAATTCCCACGTATATTTTTGGGATAAACATAAAAAAACCCGGGCCCAAGGGGGGAAATTTTTCTGAGAAAACTTTTGTAAAAGGGAAAATTTACTGGGTGTGCCGGGTGGGTTTTTTTAATATTGAATTTTTTAAGTGTTTCGGGCAAAATTTTTTTATGCATTTTTTTTTGTTTTGGGCCTTTTTGTTTTTAAAAACTGAAATTTATGCCTGAATAATGAATGTTTTGACCTTTGACATGTCCAAGGAAAAAGGGTTTGAAAAACAGCTTGCACGTTTTTTCAGGGAAAAAAGGAGTTATGTTTTTTTTTTTTTCCAAAAAGTGGGCCAAAGTTTGGCCTGTGCCCATTTGAACCCGAGCCAAGTTGGTTTAGGTGGGCCCCGAAATTCCCCCCCTTTATAATTTTTATTAGTAAGTTTAATTAAATCAAACACCAACCATTTTGTGGAACCACTAATCCCCTAGTATGGGTTTCAGGTAGTTTAAGATTAATGCAGCAGTCCCCTAAATATTTATTAAGTTAAAGCAACAAAGTTTTGAAATCAGGTTTCCCCCGGGCTTTAAATATTTTTTTTTTTTTCATTAATCAAACAACCTTTTTTTCTGTAGGCAACCAAGGCTAAAGGGAACTTTTGATTATAATTGGGAAGGGTGTATCCCTGAAAAAAGAAGTAAATTCAAGTTATGTTTAGAGTAAAAACATGTATAGAGTAACTTATACTAGGCTTTAGGGGAGCTAATTTCCTAGAAATATTGATGCTAGAGTCCAATTGATTTTTTCTTTGAAATAATGCAGTTTACCAGCTGATTTTCTACCCAAAGTGGAAATTTTAGCAATAATTTTTACCTAAATCTAAGGTCCCTTTCTATTAAGTGAGAAAAATAACTGGAGTCCCATATTATGTGAGTGATGATAAGGAACATATATAATATTTGAAGTTAAAAGTTAAAAAAATGAAATATCAAATTATATTGCTGCACTAAAACTGAATAGTACAGATGCCAATGCATGAGTGAGTAGCACTGCTCTACATATACTCAAGCTAAAAATAAATTTTGAATTCACCAGCATGCAGCCCTTGTTTATGTCGGTTTAGTCTAGCCAGATAAATATTAGGCCCACTATTTTTTTTAATAAAAGTATACTTTGGCTCTTTAAAGCGGCATGCCTCCAGAAATGAGCCAAAATATTCAAGAAAATAAAACTTAATAAAAAATGTAGAAAAGAAAAAATGTTTAAATTCAAGTACATATACAAATGATAATTTTCATGTTATGATTAAGGACTGGATTTTTGCAGTAATTAATGTCAGTGTTTACCACCATATCTCTTACTGTCTTACTAACACAGTGCAAGGTCCTAGGGCTATTTTTGCTTATATTGATCTCCTTTTTGGTAATTTATGTGGATTGCAAGCAGATTTTTGTAAAAAAAATAAAATTGTTCACTTCACAACATTTCACATTTAAAATTTCAAATACTTTTTTTAGAGCTTTCATTAAAAATAGGATGAATTTGCCAGCTGTTTTAAACTTGTTTTTTTTGCTTTTGATAAACCAAACCAAAAAAACTTTTAAATTGCCCAAATTTTTAAACCCAAACAAGTTTTATACGGGACTTAAAAAATACATTTTTGGTTTGCAAATTTTAAAGTTTATTTTTAATCAAGGGGGTAAAATTATAAGATTTTTTGGGTTTTTCCCTTTTTTATACATTTTGGAAATTTTTAAATTTTGCAAAAACGGGGGGCTCTGGCTGAAACCCAAAAGGGGGTTTAGTTTTCCCTGCCCCCTTAAACCACCCCAAAAATGAGGGATTTTTTTTGGGGAAAGTTTATAAAAGTTTACATGGGCCCGGGTTTTTAACCATGTAGAATTTTTTTTTAAAATTTGTAAAATAAAAAGAATTTTAAATTCCGGGTTTTTTTTCTTTGCATAAAATGAAAATTTTATCCCAAGGGGAAAAAAAAATGTTAAATTAATTTTTTTTTAATGTTCCCCTTTTAAATTTTGGGGGTTTCCCTTTTGTCTTTTTTTGGATTTTGGGGTATGTTCTTTCAGCAAAATAAAAAAATTTTGCACACAAAATAAAAAAAGGGTTTTTGGATCGGTTTAAAAAGATCACCTTTTTTAAATTTTGGGGTAAAAAAATCCCCCATTTTAAATTTTCTCAAAAAATTAGTAAAAAGATTATATGTTTTTTTATTTAGATTTTTGTGAAAAACCTGCCCCAAAACTAGTTAGAAAATTATAACCCTTAAAACAACAAAAAAGGGTAAAATTTTGTTACCCCTTTTTTTTGAATTTAAAATTCCCTAAAAAAAGGTGCATAGCCCCTCACAGTATAGGGGAACACGGGTAAATTTTTTCCAAAAATGTAAAATTTTTGATAGTCCATTAATTTTTAAACAAATAAAAAAATTATGTTTTTTAAATTTTAGGCCCTTTAAAAAAAGGGAAAATAAAACCCTTTTATTAAACAAATGAAAAAAGGGTTGTTTTTGAACTTTGGTGAGAATTTTTTGGGAAAAAAAGGGCCCGGGGAATACCCTGAGGTAAAAAATTTTTTCCCAAAGGGGTCCGGGTTTTTTAAAAGTCCCCATCATTTTGCAAAAACCCTGTGACAAAATTAGGGTTTCCCCTTTCAGGGCCCCATAAAATATAAATGGTTTATAGTTTCAGGGGTTTTTTAAAATTTCCTTTTTTTCTTTTTGAACAAATTTTTCCAATATTTGTATATTTTTTGGCTAAAATTTTAAACATTCACCTCAGAAAGTACAAACCCTGTGAGAAAAAATTTTGGTAAGGGGGTTAATAGTTTAGTTTGGAGTCGGTTTAGTTTGGGGTAGTTTTTTAGCCTGTGCAAATAATCTTTGAAACCCAAAAATTTTTTATAGATTTCTTTACCCCAAATTAATAAATTTTTTAACCAAAGGGAAAAAGGGATTGGGCAAAGAGAAAAAGGTCTTGTCTATATAAAAGGCCTTTCAAGTAAAAGCAAAATTTAAAGGTTCCCTTTTTTTAGATTAAATTTAATTCCAAGCAAGAATCTAAAAAATTAAGCAGTTTTGCTTATTTTAAAGGGCCCTTTTTGGGCCCCGAAATTTGGGAACCCCAAAAAATAAAAATGGTTTCTTTTATTATTTTTTTTTAAATTTTTCCCATGAAATTTTAAATTTTTGGGCACAATTTTTAAACATTTTGTGTTTTCCCCTTAAAAATTTTTTTGGTTTTGTTTCATCCCTAAAAGGGTAGGGGGTATTTTTTTGGTTCTGTTTTAAACCATATTTGCAAAAAGTTTATACCCCCTTTTTTGCTCCCATGAGCACAAAGTGCTCAGAGGGGGCCCCAAAAATTCTTTTGGTTACCCGTAGGGCCCCAAATTCTTTTTTTTCATCTGCCCCGTTTTTTGTTGCCCCAAAACACATTATTTTTTGGGTTTTTTTGTTCGTGAAAAAGGGCTAAAAATATTTTGGGGGCAGGGCCTTTGAAGTAGACAAAGAAAAAATTTTGACCTTCAAAAAAAAATTTAAACCCCTTGACCTTCAAATTTAAAAATTTGTAAAAATTTTGATTTATATTGCAAATTAGGGGCTAAAAACCTTTATAATTTTGAAGGATTTTCTTAAAAATTTAAAACAAAAATCTTTTGGGAAAGGGACCTTTCAAGCCTTAATTTCCAAAACAAATTTGGGACCTTCACTCAAAAAATATCTTAAAATTTTGGAAGGGTAATTTAAATTGGGCATTGCCCCGGTAAAGGCCCAAATTTAAATGAAACCCATAAAAAACCACTTTTAACTTTAAAAATGACATTAAACCCTTTCCGGGGCCCGGATAAATTAAATTTTTTCGTTTAAACATTTTTTTTAAAACTTAGTCATTTTTTAAAGGGAAAATTAAATTTCATAACTTGGGTAAAATTTTTTTAGGAAATAAATTTTAAAATTTTAGACAAAACAAGTTTTTAAACCTAAAAGATCATTTTAAACCCTACAAAAAATTTTTCATATTACTAACCTATAATTTTTTTAAAATTATTTTTTTTAAAATTTTCAAATGTTTTAAAATAGTTTTAAAAAGTTTAAAAAAAGGTTTTTTTCTCTAGGTAAAAATTTTGAAAAATTTCGGGTTTTTAATGATTTTTGCATTAAATTTTGTTGTTTAAAAACCCTTTTTAATGTTTTTCAAAACGGGAAAACCAGTCATACGGGGGTTTTTAAACAAAAAAAAATCTTACCCCAAAGTTTGCCCAAAAAACAGACCCCTTGAACACCCCTAGCTTAACCCTTTAATTTTGTTTTCGGCAAAATCCCCTCTCCCCAAAAAATTTTCTTTTAACAGTTCCCCGGGTAAAGGCAAAAAAACCCCCCTTTTTTAAACCCAAAATGGGTGTAAGCAAATTTTTTTTTAAGCACCCGCCCCCAAACCAGAAAGATTACCCCTGTCTGATATGAAAAAAATTGTTTGTTTTTGACATGTTTACCAAAAAACCTCTAGAGGAAATTCAAAAACCCTTTTAAGGGAAAAAAATACTTTTAAATTTGGGAGACTATTACCCCAAGCATTTTAGCATCTAGGCCCAAATACTGATAAAATAAAGTATATAAAAGTCAAAAGTATACTTATATTAAATAAGTTTTTTTTTCCCTGGTCAACCCAAAAATATATTTTTAATTTATTTTTTCCCCCCCCTTCTCTCCAGTTATTTTTGAAATTTGCCATAAAATTCCCCCAGTGTCATTTTTTAAAATTTAAACCCCCTATATCCCCCCCCCAAAAAGGATAGAAAACATTTAAAAATTTAACTTAAAAAAATTTAATATATTAATTTTTGATAAAAAAATTTTTTTTTACAACGGGGTTTCCCTGTTTTTGTTTTTTTTAATAATATGAAAGAATCGGGGGTATTTTTTTAATTTTTGGGTTTACATGTTTTAAACGGGTATGTAAGCCCCGGGCAAAAAAACAAAATTTAAAAAGAAAAATTTCCCGAAAAAGAAAAATGTGCCCCCTCTTTCCAAAGCGGGAAATAGGGGAAATTTCCCGGGTTTTTAATTTTTTCCTTTACAAACTTTACTTAAAAAATTAAAATAAATGGGGAAATAAAAGATAAAAATTAAAATTTCCCTTTTTTTTCCCATTTTCCCCCTTTTTTTCACTGAAAAAAAAAAAATTTTTTTAAACTGCATTTGAAACATATTTTAAAACCGGTTTTCCCTTTCCCCCAGACTAATTTCTGCTATATTCAGCCGAGTTTTTGTCCCCTTTTTATTTGATTCCAAAAAAAGAGAAATGCATATAATAAACAATTTTAAAATTTTAAAAATTTTCTATAAATAGTTTTTTTTAGTATGAAAATTATTTAAATTTTTCACTTGTGGCAACCCCATCAAAGAAAATTTAAAAGGGTTTTTACCACGCAAGGAAAAATTAAAAAAATTTTTTAAAATTTTTAGGAAAAATTTTCCTTATTTCTTTTAGTTATAAATTTTTGTTTAGTTTCCTAAAACCCGTAAGACTTTTTAAAAAATGAAAAAATTATTTTCCAAAATCTTAAAAATCCCGGGTTTTTTGATTTGGAAACATGTTTTTTTGGGGTTTATACCAATTTATTTTGGAAATATAAATGTTGAAGCACCTAACATATGGTTTGTGTTTTTTGAACTTGCCCCAGGAACTTTTGATTTATTGGGGTAGCAAAATTGCTGGTAAGATTATTGTTTGGTGGCTTAAAAAATAAATTTTGGTTTACCCAATCATTTCCTGCAATAGTGTATTCCCTGGCGAAACCCAGTGATGCTTTTGAAAGAATGTGTAAGATTATCCTCTGCTAAAAACGAAAGATACTTCTAGCATGTTTAAGTTTTATAGGACAGCACAGTGGCAGTTAAAAAGGCACCAGAAACACTTGGGATGTGGAGCTCGTGTGTGTTGTAATTATTTTTTTAGAACTTGAAAATATGATTTTTTTTTTCAAAACAGCTTATATTAACATATTTTTTTTACATATATGATCAGTACATGTGCTTGGGATTGAACAAAGATATAAATCTTTATTTTGGATTTTTAAAGGCACCCCAAGTGGTCTTGTGTGATAAAAGGTATGCTATCACAGGGACACAGTCCCAGTGTTGGGAATAGTGTAAAAAAAAGTAATTCTAAAAAAATATATATACTGTATATATAATAAAGTCTATATATTATATATACAGTATATATTTTTTTTTTAGAATTACCTTTTTACACTATCCCAACACACTGTGCTGGGTCTGTCACAGTGTGGTATCTATAGGTTTAAAGCACCAGCCTGTTCAAGTACTTACCCTATGTAAAATTAATTAATACCCGCTGGTGTTTATTATTTATCACAAAAACGTCTGTTGATAATTTCTTTACATATCAATAAGGATTATTTGAACGGATGCAGATCGTGGCCCGAGATGAATTCGACTCGGTCGAGTTCATTTAGGGCCGAACAAGATGATTTCAATTTTACTACTCGGATTTTTTGTAATTCACTTCCAAAGAAATTTGGACAGAAAAAATTCACTTTCTTTTTAAAAATTTTTTTTTTTTTAAAACATAAAGGGTGGGCCCATTAGTTTTTTTTTCTTTCCCTATTTACTTTTAAAAGTAGATCTATTTCAAAATAAAAAAAAATCCAAATTAATTTTTTAGAAAATCATGAAAAATCCGACCCCCCCTATTTTTAAAAACCCAAAAATTGATTTTAAAAATTTTTTATTTAAATTTTCTCGTAAAAACAGTCAAAATTCCCCCTTTTCCTTTAAAAAAATTACTTTTTAAATTTTATGCAATAAAAATTGAACCCGTAATTTTTAAATTTAAATTTAAAAAGGGAAATGTTTCTCCCCTTAAAAAAAAAGTCCCTTAAAGTTTTTTCACGTTGCATTTTTCACGGGCCCTTTTCCCCTGAGGGTTCGTAAGGGTCTTAACAAATTTTTTTAAGGGGGGAAAGAAATTTTTCACGCTACACCGGTTAATTTTTTGCCTTTAAAATTTTGCCCTTAAAAAAGATATTTTTCCAGATACGTTTACTTGATGTGGAAAGCAAGAAAAAACAGAAAACACATATGTCCCCGGGGCCAAATTTGGGAAAAAACCAAAAAAAGACCCAAAGCTTTTCAATAAAACTTGAAAAATTTAAAAGAATAAAAACCCGGGGGAAAAAGTGAAAGATTCTGAAATGAATCAGGAAGGGGGGGTTTTTGGGACGTTGGGTAAATTTAAAAGAGAAAAAAGGGGGACCTTTTTGAAAGTTCTCTGTAAAATATTGTTTATCGTGTTTTTGTTTTTCCATTTTACAAAAATTTTTTAAATTTAAGTTTGAATATTTTAGAAATGTTTTTAGCAATTTTTTCCAGATTAAAAAAATTTCTGTAAAAGTTTTTTCATATTATTTTTAAAAAAATATTTTAAAAGAACATTTAAACATGTTCCCGAAAAATTAAATCCCAAAATTTTAAAGTGAAAAGAAAAAATTCAGTTTAACCGGAAAAAAGCCAAAATTAATTATAATTTGATACTTTTAAAAACGGGGTTTAAATTAAAATTTTGAAAATCTTGCGTTGGGCCCCGAAGGGTTTTAAAAGAAGAATTAAAATTTGGGTTCCCGAGGTTTTGCGGGGGTCAGAAAAATACAGAAGCCCCCCAAAAAAAAACCTTCTTTAACAACAAATTTAATTTTTTCCCTTTTTTTTTATAAACATTTTTTTTAACACAAAAAATGAAAATGGATTTTTTCCCCAAAAAATAAAAATCATGACCCGGGCCCGGTGAAATTAAATAATTTTTGAAAAACCGGGGCCCGGGCCCTTTTTTTAAATTTTTGGGTTTCCCTTTCCAAATGGGGAAAATTTTAAAAAAACTTAGATTGGAAACCCAAAAACAAAAAAAATTCCCACATTCCCTTTATGGGGTTTTTTTTCACTTAACATAATACGGGAAATTTTTATTTCTTAAATTAACGCTTCAAAAATTTTTTTTTGTTTTTTAGGGGGGAAAATTTTAGGGATTTTTTTTATGTTTTTTTAGTGGGTTACTGATAAAATCCGTTTAAAATTTTAATTTGGAAAAATTTCACAGTGAAAAAAATTTTAAGAATGTAAATTTTTTGGGGGCGGAATTAAAAACCAACCGTTTATGAAATTTTTTTACAAAATGCATAAATTTTTTTTCCCCTTTTTTGTTTTTTCTTATTTTTTAATTAAGCAATTTGGGCATTTTTTTAGTTTAATTATACATATGAAAATTAAATTTAAAAACCCCCCCCCTTTCCCCAAAAAAAAATTAAGATTTTAGAATTTAAACTCCGTCCGTCCCCTTTTTGTTTTGCCCGTCCGCCCTGTCCGTCCCGGCGAACCTAAAAGGTCCCCATTTAGCTTTTCATTCCCGGGCCTATTTTTAAATTTTTAAAAAAAAAAAACCAAAACTGAAATTTTTTTATTTTGGTTAAATTTACTGGTTTTTTTGGGAAATGCCACAATTTAAAAAATCAAAGAAAAAAACCCTATAAAACCCCAAAATTTGGTATATTTCCCCCTCTCTGTTCCCCATCACATGTTCCGGGGGGTTTGTCCCAACCCTTTTGGGCTTTTTTAAAAAAAAGGAAATTGAAAGGGTTTTTTGGTACAAATGTTTGTCAATGTGTCAGGCGGAACAACCGGACCTCTATCTCTAAGGTCAGGGTCATACTTGGTTACTAAATGTCATCATTTCATAGTAAATGTCGTGTCCATAATTTTCTTATCCATAAACAGATTTTGAAAATACACAATTGTTCATAAAAATAAGACGATATAACCTGCACAAAAACAAGTGGCTTACCTCCAAGGCCAAGGTCAAAGTTGGAGGTCAATTATTAACATAGTCTGTCACAGGGTATGTTTTGTCTCCGGTCTATCACTGTTTCAAAGACCAAGGGATTTTGAAATTATTTGGAATAAATGTTCACAAAAGAAGACACTGTGTCATGCGTAAAAACAAGTCGCCTTCCTCCAAGGTCAATGCCACAGTTTGAAGTCAAAGATTAACATAGTCTGTTATAAGGTATATGTTGTTTCCAGTGCATAATTTTTCTCATCCTTCAAGGGATTTTGAAAATACCTTGCATACATGTAAACAATAATAAGACAATGTGTCATGCACAATATACGGACCCTTATCTCTAAGGTCAAAGCTACACTTAGAGGTCAAAACTTAACATGGTATTTTACAGGGTATATTTTGTGCGCAGTCTATATTTTTAATTGTTCAAGGGATATTGAATTTCTTGGCATAAAAGTTCTCAATAATGGGACCATATGTCATATGAAACAGCTAGACTCCTATCTTCAATGTCAGGTCACACTTGAGTTCCTAAGCTTTACATGTATATTTTGCGTGCGGTATATAACTTTTTCCATCAATCAAGTTTTAAAATAGAATGGCACAATTGTAAACAATAATAAGACGACATTGCCATGCCCCCTACCCACATACTTTGATTGATGACTGGAAACGAAATAAACCCTTTAACAGACCATATCCTGTATTGATATTGTATTTTGTCACATTTTATGGCTTTGAAAAAGTGATTCCAAATATACACACGTATTTCTGTTGACAAACAGGAGTTTTTCCGTTATATTTGTTTAATTAACGTATTGTTACTGGCATGTGCAGATCTAGCACAAAATTATGCACTGAAATTCAAGATCCATTTCTCAATTTTTTGAAATAGCACAATTTAGTGTTTCATGTAAAACTTCCTTAACGCGGGGGACGTTGGTAACTCTGTTACAAATTCTTGCATAATTACTTAAGCAAAACATTACTAGAATTTTTAATTTCGATGTACTTAATAGGAAGTGACACACTACCTGAAGAGCCAAAAATGATTAAAATTAGCAATGTAAATGTACATATGAATAGCGTTGTTGTGAAAAAATTCTTAGAAAAGACAATTGAGTGTGACGGAAATGTTGTGGCTGTGACTGTTAATTCTGAAGAACGGTTTGCCATTGTTACCTTTGATTCATCTGCAGGTATGATATTGTATAAATTTATTGATGTTCTTTACTTGGTTTGACATATTTAAAGACAAAAATAAGACAACTATAATATATCAGTAGATTGTTAAAACACTTAAAATAAATCTCGGCGTTAGAAAAGGGATATGAGTTTTTATGCCTCCATTAATTTGAAACCTTAAATTACATCGATTAAAATGTTGTACCAAGTTTTGAAGAAATTCAATGATAACGAAGATCTATGATGGCTGATTTGTGCCATTGGTGTTTTTGCCCCGCAATCCCACCAAGCGAAAAGTCGAGAATGAACAAGTTTAAATGACGGGCGCGCGGAGCAAAAGCACGCTTATTAACGGAGGCACAGAGCGAGATTTAAGAAATAAAACGGCGGGTTGTGGCGCAAATATACGCTTATAAGCGCCCCTGCACCCCGTCCGTACAAATTATTTGTTAATTTTAGATCTATCCAGTCCAAATTTACAACAATCTGCTTAAGACACTTCAGAATTCAATATTGTTGATTTCTTAAGAAATGTCAAACATGTGTTTAATAATGTTTCAAAAATAAATTTGGAGCATGTTATTTGTTTAAGCACTGAAGGAAGCAGCAAATCAGCAAAAATAATGTACAAGAGGTGACTTGTATGAGAACATTTTAAAAACCAATTTTCCTACACGTATTTCAAGAGCTTGCCCGTGCAAATTATTAAAAATGTATAAAACTGTGTTATCTACGGTTACAAACTTCAAAATGGTAAGACGTAGAATTAGTGATTTAGTAGAAGGCATCGTGCACGGCCTTTTGAAGAAAAACATGTTGTACAGAAAAATAGTAAAAAGAACAAACGAAAAGTGGGTATACTGTTTCATCGGGGTACAACATTCCAAAGGTTTTATTCCCACGTGAAAACGTGAAAAAGGCAACGTACTACTGTTACAGATAAGGTCATCCGAAACATAATACGCATGCACCAAAACAAAAATTAAAGTGTACATAAGCTACCTAACAAGAAAATTCAGAAGAGACGTCTGTATCTCCGCTTAAATAGTGAAATAGTTGTCACTGTTTTTTCAAAGAACGTAGGGTCAAGTATTTAACCAAAAAGGGAATGGATACCAAAGAGTCCTGAGTCAGCAACAATGGACTTTGGAATCTGAAGCATCCTTAAACGCCGATTACGAAAGCGATAAATTTACACTTTTAGTTGACTTAAAAACTGGAGCAATCTACTATTATTATGACACTTTAAAGCTGTTCGAGGCAATGAGAATTATCTGCTATGCCCATGGATCACAAATTGAACATTTGTTACAATGAAATAAAATAAATGGAATAATTAAAACAGAGTGAACAGTGTTAACATAAATACTTATTTCATTTAGTATATAGAAAATATGTATAATAGTTTTGGAAACTGTAACAAGATTCTAAAAATAAAAAAAGTTTTAAGGAAATAAAATTGACAGCATATGTGAGGCATAATAAGTCTTTCAAGTGAAATTTAAAAGAAACGATTGTCTGAAATACAAGTCATGATTGTCACTGCATCCAGTAACATATTTTGTCTGTTATATGCATTCAAGCATTTTCTTTTCAGCTGTATATGAGATAATGGAGAAGAGACCATTAATAATAATGGGGTTTGAGACTGATGTAGATGTTTACAGTAAGTAAGACTTCAAAAATCTATAATTACCGGTTTTACGATCCTTGAAGATCGTTCAGCACGACATTTTTGTTGTGCTTGTGTTAATTTAGTTCTTTATATTCGGCTAATTTCTTGTTGGATGGTTCCAGTATTCCACACTTGAATACTGTTGAATCACCCTTAGGATATGTGGCCTGCTTTTTAAATTTGTCTTTTGGCGTCTTATCTGTGATATACGGAAGCGTCCTGGTGCCAATTTAACATTTTCTATAAAAAAATAACTCCTACGTAGGACTTTATAAGTCCTACGTAGGACTTTATAAGTCCTACGTAGGAGATAAAAAAGCCTAATTAGGAGTTTATAACTCTTACGTAGGACTTTGTAACTCCTACGTAGGACTTTATAACTCCTAATTAGGTTTTTTTATCTCCTACGTTATAAAGTCCTACGTAGGAGATAAAAAAAAACCTAATTAGGAATTTTTAAGTCCTACGTAGGAGTTTAAAAGTCCTACGTAGGAGTTTATAACTCCCACGTAGGACTTTTTAAGTGTTCTTCTATGTAGGAGTTATAAAGTCCTACGTAGGAGTTATAAAGTCCTAATTAGGGTTTTTTTCAATCCTACGTAGGAGTTATAAAGTCCTACGTAGGAGTTTGTAAGTTCTACGTAGGACTTTAAAACTTCTAATTAGGCTTTTTAACTCCTACGCAGGAGTTATAAAGTCCTACGTAGGAGTTTGTAAGTCCTACGTAGGAGTTACAAACTCCTAATTAGGCTTTTTTTATCTCCCACGTAGGAGTTATAAAGTCCTACGTAGGACTTATAAACTCCTACGTAGGACTTATAAACTCCTACGTAGTTACAAACTCCTAATAAGGCTTTTTAATCTCCTACGTAGGAGTTTTTTTTTATAGAACATTATGAATTGGCACCAGGACGCAGGCTTCATAACCTCTGATCCCCTTTTAGAATTCCATTTTATTTAGTTCCGCCCATTGTTTTTTCGTTTAGGACACAGGCAATTTTTAACTTGGGGACCATATGCCGCTTTTCATGGAATGGCACTTACGAGTCACATTGAAGGTTCCATGATAACCGCCATATGATTACATCTGCGGATGTTTCTAAATTCAAAATTTTACCAGTTCATGTTAAATGTTGAATTCTGCTTAAGCCGGTGCTAGGGCGCGTGGACGGTAACTTGCACTTTCCAGTACCGTCCATGAACAGGCTCAACCAAACCGATCCTGCAACATTTCACAATTTTGCCGTATTTGGTCTTTCTTCAGGGATTCTTAGTTTCTCTATTTCAATACTTTTGTTTAGCCGCGTTAAACAGTTTCCCTTTGACATTTTTCATTTTTTTTATAAAAACAAATCTCTTTTTATGTATGAATATAAGAGGAAAGTGAGTGAAATTAAAGATTCAGTAATAAGGTTTTTGACTCCTTTGAAAAATAAGACAAAAAGAATATGTGAAAATGATATCATGCCTTTTACAAGCGCTGGTAAAGGAAACAGAATTTAACTCTTTGCCACAAAGTTTTGAGATTTTTTATTATGCATAAAAAATGAACAATAACCAATTTTTCATGTTGAATTTCTATCAAAATTTTTCAGAATTTTATCATGTATAAATCAAATGATAAAAGTGTGGGACAGTCTTTTTTTGATTTTAGACATTTTTATATTTTTCATTATCAGTTATTGGTCAATGAAGACGTTTAACATATTTGTTTTTAAATATATATCTTATTCAGCTAAATTTGACAGCTCAAAAATAAACATAATATCAATTTAACTATCAATCATGTTGTTTTCTCAATCTATCACCCAATTTGTTTTTGAACATAATAAGTAATTACAATGAACGTAATGATGACATCAACGGCTGGAAAAAAAGTATTTGACTGTTTAAGAAAATAACTGATTAAAGATAAGAATAATTACCGGTTTTAGGTCGGAGAGATATATAGAATGAACGGACAAAGTGGACTAAATAATCATGTTAATAGAATTTTATTTCTTTTTCAACCTAAGTTTGATGATTAACTATGATACAAGACTTTTTTGTTTTCACTATCAGAAAAACATCAGTTTAAAACTTATTATATGAAAGTATTTTGAATTCTTCTTGGGGTGATGTGTTTAAATGGACGTTTTGGTGTGTTTTGCTATGAACATATAAGTATGAACATTTATTAGCAATATTGTAAATATCTTGAATATTATGAGGTCCAAAACAATTAAATGACACATAAGCCTGTTATTTCTTAAATGTAACCTAGAATTCAAA
Source organism: Ruditapes philippinarum (assembly GCF_026571515.1). Classification (NCBI taxonomy): domain Eukaryota; kingdom Metazoa; phylum Mollusca; class Bivalvia; order Venerida; family Veneridae; genus Ruditapes; species Ruditapes philippinarum. Next base: position 193,992 of record NW_026867073.1, read on the forward strand.
GAAGTATACAATAGGGTGAACGTTTCGGTAATCTAAAACGCGGCGTTCGTGCGTGCGTATTTCGTATATCTTGCTATAATTTTCTTATCCATAAACAGATTTTGAAAATACACAATTGTTCATAAAAATAAGACGATATAACCTGCACAAAAACAAGTGGCTTACCTCCAAGGCCAAGGTCAAAGTTGGAGGTCAATTATTAACATAGTCTGTCACAGGGTATGTTTTGTCTCCGGTCTATCACTGTTTCAAAGACCAAGGGATTTTGAAATTATTTGGAATAAATGTTCACAAAAGAAGACACTGTGTCATGCGTAAAAACAAGTCGCCTTCCTCCAAGGTCAATGCCACAGTTTGAAGTCAAAGATTAACATAGTCTGTTATAAGGTATATGTTGTTTCCAGTGCATAATTTTCTCATCCTTCAAGGGATTTTGAAAATACCTTGCATACATGTAAACAATAATAAGACAATGTGTCATGCACAATATACGGACCCTTATCTCTAAGGTCAAAGCTACACTTGAGGTCAAAACTTAACATGGTATTTTACAGGGTATATTTTGTGCGCAGTCTATATTTTTAATTGTTCAAGGGATATTGAATTTCTTGGCATAAAAGTTCTCAATAATGGGACCATATGTCATATGAAACAGCTAGACTCCTATCTTCAATGTCAGGTCACACTTGAGTTCCTAAGCTTTACATGTATATTTTGCGTGCGGTATATAACTTTTTCCATCAATCAAGTTTTAAAATAGAATGGCACAATTGTAAACAATAATAAGACGACATTGCCATGCCCCCTACCTCAAATGTCCAGGTCACACTTAAATGTCAAAGCCTAAAATAGTCTGTTACAGGGAATGATGCCAAGTCAGGCACACGCAAATAAAATGTTATTGGTGAATTACCCACATACTTTGATTGATGACTGGAAACGAAATAAATCCTTTAACAGACCATATCCTGTATTGATATTGTATTTTGTCACATTTTATGGCTTTGAAAAAGTGATTCCAAATATACACACGTATTTCTGTTGACAAACAGGAGTTTTTCCGTTATATTTGTTTAATTAACGTATTGTTACTGGCATGTGCAGATCTAGCACAAAATTATGCACTGAAATTCAAGATCCATTTCTCAATTTTTTGAAATAGCACAATTTAGTGTTTCATGTAAAACTTCCTTAACGCGGGGGACGTTGGTAACTCTGTTACAAATTCTTGCATAATTACTTAAGCAAAACATTACTAGAATTTTTAATTTTGATGTACTTAATAGGAAGTGACACACTACCTGAAGAGCCAAAAATGATTAAAATTAGCAATGTAAATGTACATATGAATAGCGTTGTGGTGAAAAAAATTCTTAGAAAAGACAATTGAGTGTGACGGAAATGTTGTGGCTGTGACTGTTAATTCTGAAGAACGGTTTGCCATTGTTACCTTTGATTCATCTGCAGGTATGATATTGTATAAATTTATTGATGTTCTTTACTTGGTTTGACATATTTAAAGACAAAAATAAGACAACTATAATATATCAGTAGATTGTTAAAACACTTAAAATAAATCTCGGCGTTAGAAAAGGGATATGAGTTTTTATGCCTCCATTAATTTGAAACCTTAAATTACATCGATTAAAATGTTGTACCAAGTTTTGAAGAAATTCAATGATAACGAAGATCTATGATGGCTGATTTGTGCCATTGGTGTTTTCGCCCCGCAATCCCACCAAGCGAAAAGTCGAGAATGAACAAGTTTAAATGACGGGCGCGCGGAGTAAAAGCACGCTTATTAACGGAGGCACAGAGCGAGATTTAAGAAATAAAACGGCGGGTTGTGGCGCGAATATACGCTTATAAGCGCCCCTGCACCCCGTCCGTACAAATTATTTGTTAATTTTAGATCTATCCAGTCCAAATTTACAACAATCTGCTTAAGACACTTCAGAATTCAATATTGTTGATTTCTTAAGAAATGTCAAATGTGTTTAATAATGTTTCAAAAATAAATTTGGAGCATGTTATTTGTTTAAACACTGAGGGAAGCAGCAAATCAGCAAAAATAATGTACAAGAGGTGACTTGTATGAGAACATTTTAAAAACCAATTTTCCTACACGTATTTCAAGAGCTTGCCCGTGCAAATTATTAAAAATGTATAAAACTGTGTTATCTACGGTTACAAACTTCAAAATGGTAAGACGTAGAATTAGTGATTTAGTAGAAGGCATCGTGCACGGCCTTTTGAAGAAAAACATGTTGTACAGAAAAATAGTAAAAAGAACAAACGAAAAGTGGGTATACTGTTTCATCGGGGTACAACATTCCAAAGGTTTTATTCCCACGTGAAAACGTGAAAAAGGCAACGTACTACTGTTACAGATAAGGTCATCCGAAACATAATACGCATGCACCAAAACAAAAACTAAAGTGTACATAAGCTACCTAACAAGAAAATTCAGAAGAGACGTACAAGTTCTTTGCGTCTGTATCTCCGCTTAAATAGTGAATTAGTTGTCACTGTTTTTTCAAAGAACGTAGGGTCAAGTATTTAACCAAAAAGGGAATGGATACCAAAGAGTCCTGAGTCAGCAATAATGGACTTTGGAATCTGAAGCATCCTTAAACGCCGATTACGAAAGCGATAAATTTACACTTTTAGTTGACTTAAAAACTGGAGCAATCTACTATTATTATGACACTTTAAAGCTGTTCGAGGCAATGAGAATTATCTGCTATGCCCGTGGATCACAAATTGAACATTTGTTACAATGAAATAAAATAAATGGAATAATTAAAACAGAGTGAACAGTGTTAACATAAATACTTATTTCATTTAGTATATAGAAAATATGTATAATAGTTTTGGAAACTGTAACAAGATTCTAAAAATAAAAAAAGTTTTAAGGAAATAAAATTGACAGCATATGTGAGGCATAATAAGTCTTTCAAGTGAAATTTAAAAGAAACGATTGTCTGAAATACAAGTCATGATTGTCACTGCATCCAGTAACATATTTTGTCTGTTATATGCATTCAAGCATTTTCTTTTCAGCTGTATATGAGATAATGGAGAAGAGACCATTAATTATAATGGGGTTTGAGACTGATGTAGATGTTTACAGTAAGTAAGACTTCAAAAATCTATAATTACCGGTTTTACGATCCTTGAAGAGATCGTTCAGCACGACATTTTTGTTGTGCTTGTGTTAATTTAGTTCTTTATATTCGGCTAATTTCTTGTTGGATGGTTCCAGTATTCCACACTTGAATACTGTTGAATCACCCTTAGGATATGTGGCCTGCTTTTTAAATTTGTCTTTTGGCGTCTTATCTGTGATATACGGAAGCGTCCTGGTGCCAATTTAACATTTTCTATAAAAAAATAACTCCTACGTAGGACTTTATAAGTCCTACGTACGTAGAAGATAAAAAAGCCTAATTAGGAGTTTATAACTCTTACGTAGGACTTTGTAACTCCTACGTAGGACTTTATAACTCCTAATTAGGTTTTTTTATCTCCTACGTTATAAAGTCCTACGTAGGAGATAAAAAAAAAACCTAATTAGGAATTTTAAAGTCCTACGTAGGAGTTTAAAAGTCCTACGTAGGAGTTTATAACTCCCACGTAGGACTTTTTAAGTGTTCTTCTATGTAGGAGTTATAAAATCCTACGTAGGAGTTATAAAGTCCTAATTAGGGTTTTTTTAACTCCTACGTAGGAGTTATAAAGTCCTACGTAGGAGTTTGTTAGTTCTACGTAGGACTTTAAAACTTCTAATTAGGCTTTTTAACTCCTACGCAGGAGTTATAAAGTCCTACGCAGGAGTTATAAAGTCCTACGTAGGAGTTTGTAAGTCCTACGTAGGAGTTACAAACTCCTAATTAGGCTTTTTTATCTCCCACGTAGGAGTAATAAAGTCCTACGTAGGACTTATAAACTCCTACGTAGGACTTATTAACTCCTACGTAGTTACAAACTCCTAATAAGGCTTTTTAATCTCCTACGTAGGAGTTTTTTTTTATAGAACATTATGAATTGGCACCAGGACGCAGGCTTCATAACCTCTGATCCCCTTTTAGAATTCCATTTTATTTAGTTCCGCCCATTGTTTTTTCGTTTAGGACACAGGCAATTTTTAACTTGGGGACCATATGCCGCTTTTCATGGAATGGCACTTACGAGTCACATTGAAGGTTCCATGATAACCGCCATATGATTACATCTGCGGATGTTTCTAAATTCAAAATTTTACCAGTTCATGTTAAATGTTGAATTCTGCTTAAGCCGGTGCTAGGGCGCGTGGACGGTAACTTGCACTTTCCAGAACAGGCTCAACCAAACCGATCCTGCAACATTTTGCCGTATTTGGTCTTTCTTCAGGGATTCTTAGTTTCTCTATTTCAATACTTTTGTTTAGCCGCGTTAAACAGTTTCCCTTTGACATTTTTCATTTTTTTTATAAATACAAATCTCTTTTTATGTATGAATATAAGAGGAAAGTGAGTGAAATTAAAGATTCAGTAATAAGGTTTTTGACTCCTTTGAAAAATAAGACAAAAAGAATATGTGAAAATGATATCATGCCTTTTTCAAGCGCTGGTAAAGAACAGAATTTAACTCTTTGCCACAAAGTTTTGAGATTTTTTATTATGCATAAAAAATGAACAATAACCAATTTTTCATGTTGAATTTCTATCAAAATTTTTCAGAATTTTATCATGTATAAATCAAATGATAAAAGTGTGGGACAGTCTTTTTTTTTGATTTTAGACATTTTTATATTTTTCATTATCAGTTATTGGTCAATGAAGACGTTTAACATATTTGTTTTTAAATATATATCTTATTCAGCTCAATTTGACAGCTCAAAAATAAACATAATATCAATTTAACTATCAATCATGTTGTTTTCTCAATCTATCACCCAATTTGTTTTTGAACATAATAAGTAATTACAATGAACGTAATGATGACATCAACGGCTGGAAAAAAAAGTATTTGACTGTTTAAGAAAATAACTGATTAAAGATAAGAATAATTACCGGTTTTAGGTCGGAGAGATATATAGAATGAACGGACAAAGTGGACTAAATAATCATGTTAATAGAATTTTATTTCTTTTTTCAACCTAAGTTTGATGATTAACTATGATACAAGACTTTTTTGTTTTCACTATCAGAAAAACATCAGTTTAAAACTTATTATATGAAAGTATTTTGAATTCTTCTTGGGGTGATGTGTTTAAATGGACGTTTTGGTGTGTTTTGCTATGAACATATAAGTATGAACATTTATTAGCAATATTGTAAATATCTTGAATATTATGAGGTCCAAAACAATTAAATGACACATAAGCCTGTTATTTCTTAAATGTAACCTAGAATTCAAAGAAGTATACAATAGGGTGAACGTTTCGGTAATCTAAAACGCGGCGTTCGTGCGTGCGTATTTCGTATATCTTGCGTGCGTATATAGGGAAATGTGCGGTTGATAAAACGCTTTCTCAAGCGTGCATCGTTTACAAGCGTTGAACGTCTATCGTTTTTCATGTAATCGTTTTTTGTTTATCGTGCGTTTGAAAGCGTGCATTTCTTATCTCCAGAAACGTCTAGCGTGCGTCTGCCTTCGTCAAAACGTTTTAGTACCGTGTTTTGCGTCTGTTACTATTGAGAAGAAAAGAATATCTGAAATAGATCTATTTTGAAAATTTAGGTTTCTTAAAGATGTTAAATATGTTCAGTGTCTCTTTCGAAAAATAGAAACATTAATGCTGTGATATTTACATGAAAATGTGTGACATAATTCAAGATATTTTCCTCCTTATTCACCTGAAATTGCCTTTGTGACTTGTTTTTCCCAAATTTATAGCATAACCTTCCAGGTCGACAATTTGTTCAGCATAATCACCTTCGTACCTCGATATCCACTGTCTTCATAGTAATTCTAAGAAGTAACAAATTTTACTTGCCTAAATTTTAAACATTTTTAAAAACAAAAATTGTAATCAATTAAAACAATTTACTGTTTTTTGTAAAGAAATTAGCAATAATTATGTATAATGGAAATATTTGATTAATCATATTATGAATTATTACCCCTCACTTTTTCGAAATGATAATTTCGCATAGGCCTATGTGAGGTATTCTTAATATTAATGAAATTGTACCACGTTATTAAGAATTTTGTACTGTAACATAGGTAACAGTTCTTTTTAACAGTATAAGATCTGTCACGTGGTCTATTTTCTAAATAAAATGAAATTAAATGTCCGTTATTTTTTCTCGAGTCATTCTTGTTTTCGACGTTCACCACGATAGGACATCACCATCTTCTCTGGAGTAACTATGACATCCATAAAATTTACTAGTAGTTGTTTGCATCATGGATTGCTTTTCGCGTATAAAAGATCTTTTTGTTGAGTAGTCAAAAAGTAAACATCCGTTTTCAACGGATGTAATTGCAATGTAAATAATTATGTGTCATACTGGAACATACAGACGTTTTTAGCATGCAACAAAGGATTATTACACAATTTTAATCATTGAAACGTTACCGATATGATGGACAGACATAGGATATCATCGTTATTTTGTCAAAAATTATGCGAAGAATATTACAGAAGGATCAGATTTCACAGATCATAACTGTATAAATGGATTAGTGTTTTGTTTTCTAAATGAAACACAGCTTATTTTGTATGTTAATGACTAGTCGAAATCATCACTTGCTTACAGAATAAAAAAGAAATAGTCCTAAATAGGCCTAAACTACACTTAAAACTTAAGAGGTAAGGACAGTTTAGTTATTGTTAATCTTGGTTTATTTTTGTTACAGTTAGATTTAGTTGACAATTTCAGATCATCACAGTATTTTTGTTCGATGTAATAAAATAAATAACACATTGGTTTGTGAGTAACAGTAAAAATATCAACCCACAAACCCATGTGTTATTTATTATATACTGTTGTCAGAATTTTTTTTGTAACATACAAATGTACTGTTTTTATTCACAGAGCATGTTTAAGATTTTAAGGCTATATGATTCCGCCCGTTTCCTTCTAGACATCATCTTTTAGTCATAAAAGCACTGCAATTCTTCAATTCTATGCACAAGTTATCAATGCGTTTGAATATTATTTAGAAGCTTCTTTTCCACATCTGAATAATAAGTTATCATCAAGTTTAAAAGACCATCAAATTGATAGAATTTACCTGTATTAAATATGAGACTTTTTTTTACTCAATAGTTAACAATTCTAAAAATAACTGATCACTCGAAAGCAATACAAATCTGACAAAAATAAAAATTAAAAAAAAGGTAATCATAGTTTGTTGTCTGACTCCTATATTGAGCTAATTTATCTCATCTCATTTCATGTATTGACTCTATATGTGTCTAAGTATCAGGAACTTTACTTTAACCTGTAATAGAACTTTAGGGCGCATCTATTTTAGTATTCTTTTTTGTCGCTTTTAGTATTCAATGGCTTGAAATAACTTCTTTCATACTTATCATATTAAACTCAAATTGAGAACACCATGTACCTGCTAGTGAGACTTTCCTGCTCACGAGCAGAAGTGCAATTAAATATCTATTATAAACATACTTTAATAGGTGCTTAAGTTTCATTGATATATTTTAGAACTGTGTGCTTGCGTCTCGTTCAAATTTCGTTAACGTTCTTTTTATGTTATATAACGATTATTTTTGGGTTTTTTTATTATCTGAACATTTATATTTGAAGACAATATCCTGCAATATTTACAAAATTGGTATTCATATGTACCAATTTAAATGTTCTGGTTCGGAAGGTATTGACAAAGATGAATGTCAGTAGACGGTGACAATAAAGTGGATTCCTTTTTTGAAACGAATTTTTAAAAGTCACATCATCAACTAAATGATATTTTCTTTCTTGAGGCGTCACTGGAATAACGTCGCTGATAATTCTAGATAATAATCAAATAATTATGACAAATATATCGAATATTTACAAAAAATTAGACGTCCACCATATTATGTGTAATACATCGCTTTGAAATATAGTATTTCGTAATATAAGATTTTTGTCACCATTTTTATCTCTCTCGCAAAGAAGGATGTATATTTAAAATTTTCTTTTATAAAATTAAATAAATCGAAATCCGTAAAAAATGAAAGATATTTCTGAAACATTTTGTATGAAAAGTTGAGAGAGAAAAACCCATCATGCACATCTTTACTAAATGGTGTTAAACTGTTAGAAACTATTAGACGAGCTTAACAACTGTCTTTTTCAGGGGACAAAGTTACTTCACAAACTGAACATGCTGAAAGTGGAACACACAGAGCAGCATCTTTACAAACAACAGGTTGTATTTTTCTTTAGTTATGACGAAATCATGCACTATAATTGACCGATAAATGTGTTACTAAAATTAGTTTAAAAAATATGGAATATAATGTTCTACCTATCATTAGTCGCTGTATATGATTTTCGGATATAATAATACCTTATTATTTTTAAGCAACTCGTACAACAGTTAATGTCTCTTTAAAAAAGTTTCATAATCTCCGGTGCATAAAATCCATTATACGTAACATATTATTCTATTACACATGCAGAAACTAGACATACAAGATTTGGTGAAAACGAACCTGATTCTTCACAAGAATACGGTATGTGAATAAATTTAATATAATGGCAACATGACAACATGCACATCCGCTTTCTAAAAAAAATGTTATTTTAATTATCTATTTCAAATATATTTGATACTAGAAAGTATGCTACAAAATTGGGAAAAAAGATTCTGCAACAACACCGCCATGAAATTTGAAATTTTACGAGCATCTTATGCACTTAATCGATCGTAATTATGAATAATCAGTCTGTCCATGTTTAGGGTCGGATGAGTTTTGTATAGTTGTTTGAAAATACTTTAATCGGTATCATTTGATTTAAAGAAATTTTAAAAACTGGAGACCGATTTCTGTATTAAGTGTTTTTTTTTATGAAATTGCATCAGCTAGTATTGTCCAACGCCATAAAACGGTATAAAATTAACTTACAAGTGGAGGTCAAACTGGTTTCTTAACTGAAAAACAAATAGGTGACAATATAAGACTTATCTAAGACTAATCTAGTATGATAATATTAAATATACAGATTATCGTCAAACTCCTGGAATTTTGCTACTTATTGATTTGGCAACAGCCTTTGATTCTATATCATAGGCAGTTATGCATTATGTTTTAGAATTCTTCTAGTTTGGTGAACATTTTATAAGTTAGCTAAAATAGTTAACAAAATCATTCATTCTTGTGAAACAATTAATGGACATTTGTCAGACTGCTTGCAAGTACAACGTTGGTGTGGTTTATATTATGTGCAGAAATTCTTGCATTACTTATCACAATTAATACATATATAAAAGGTGTCAGACTTTAAGCATGTACCTCGGTATTTCTATGATCTCAATATGCTGATGACATAACTATAATGCTTGATGGAACTGTTAAATCTCTAAGACACACTATGCAAGTATTAAATTTTATGCCAAAATTTCAGGTCTCAACATTAACGTATATAGAACAAAAGCAGTATGCATTCCTTCTATTAAAGGAAAAATCGCATAACATGTCCGAAGTTTAATCTTAAGTGGAAATCTTCAAATGCTTTCAGTTACTTGGTGCTACTTTTACCATTTGTTTAAATTACATAATTCAGGCTTATTATTTATTTTAACGGGAGGAAATTTATTTAGTTATTTACTCCACGGTCAAGACGAATTATACTCCTATTGGTAAAAATGTTGTAATTACGTCATTAGCATTACCAAATGTAAAGAACCTCATTCTTAGTTTGCCAAACCTTGATATAGAAACAATCAAAATTTAAAAGACTGCTTCCTTAAATTCCTATGGAAGTCAGGACTAGACGAAACAAAAAGGAATGGTTGTTATGCAGAATTATGAAAATGGGGTTTTCAGAATGATACCTTTAGATACTTTCATAATGTCTAAAATTGGCATTGATAAGAAGGATAGTAAAGTAAAATACCAATTTAAAAGTAATTTTGTAAATAACAGTGGCGTGAACTTTGCTCACTCCCTGTTTTTTGCAAATCTATGCATAAAATAGGTGGTTCTACTGTTTTTATTATTCAAAATATATGTAAATATGGGCATAATATTGATAAATTACTTCTTAGACAGTAGAAGTAATTTGCTGTCATCAATACTAAGTTTGATTTAAATACCATTTTAAAGAGTATCAAAACATTATATAGTCTATTATGAGATATTTCAATCAAATATCTATTAGACACAAAGTTCAGAAATAGGAAATGCCTATTCAGCCTTTTATGATAAAGATAATAAAAAGCCATAAGAAAGGATGTAGACACATTTTTCTAAGAGCAAATACACCCTTTAATGCTAAGAGAAAAATGGGAAGATAAACTCAATTTGAATGTCAATTTTATTTTGAATTGCTTCTATATGCTTCTTTTTAATATTTTAAAGGATTCGAATTAACAATGTTTTCATGTATAAAGTTAATCACAGGATTTTGGCGACAAAATATCTCTTACATAAAATGAGAATAAAAGATGTTAATAAATGAAACAAATAGGGTTTTATAGCTTGCAATTTATGGGTCAAATACATAATGTATGTGGTGTACGGACATAATCCCCTTCGGACAAAATCCCCTTCATGTATTTTTGTATATCTGGACATAATCCCCTCCATGGGTGGACATACTCCCCTTCATGTGTGAAATTTTGAAGTGGACAAAATCCCCTTCATAAGATTGCTACCTAGGACAAAATCCCCCTCTGAGGAATGTTCGGTTTATAAAGTGGGATACTGCATTATGCTGTGTGGTAAATATCTTAATGTATAAATAAGTAGAAAATACTTCAGCAGAAAAGCACATTCAATTAGCACACTTTAATCACATTACAATTGCTTTGTTAAAGCATTCATAACAATCAATCAAGTAGTGCAGTGATCTTGGTATGATTTAATTATTACTCATCAATAGAAATTGTAACAATAGAAAGTATAAATCAATTAGAATTATCAACTTATACAATCAATGAAACAATTATTGGCTAATAAAAATGTTTTTCATACTAATCAATTTGAAACAATTAAAGAAATTGCCTAATCAAATATGTGTTATTCAGTTGATAATTTATCATAATTTTCATGAAAACTTCTAAACTAAATAAAGGTTAACTATTGATACATAATTATAAATAATAAAAAAAAGTTCATTAGTCATTAATTTTAGGGAGTATAATAATTCATTATTCATCATTTTTTATGGAGCATAATAATACATTAGAAACCTAAGAAACAAAGGGGATTTTGTCCGGGTAGTGAAGGGGATTTTGTCCAGTCTTGCAAAAAAATGAAGGGGATTATGTCCAACCATGAAGGGGATTTTGTCCAGGTAGGCGAAGGGGATTTTGTCCGAAGGGGATTATGTCTGACATTCAATGTATGTTTCTTTGCTGGCTAACTGAAACTTACTTTCTTTAGATGATTAATCTAAGATTGATACAACCAGTACTTTACCAGCTGCCTTTTTTTTCTTTTTTCCCTTGAACATCTCTTGTGACCTTTGGTCTTTTTTTTCTCATGATATTATTTCAACATGTATTCATTACAAGAGGTACAACTCTAAATTTGATATCAGTATTTGAATAGCAGGAGTTGTTTCCCTTGAGTTGATGACAATTTTGTCCATCAATGTTCTATTGGAATTTCTTCTTTATATTAAAGAAGTTCTATAATATCGTCGCTTGAAAAACGTTTTGTTCTAAGTGCCAATTTGTTGTTTTTGAGAAAAAAGCATGTAAAGATTTAGTATTGCACAACTTTTTTATTTATTGTCGGATTTTGAAAATTTAAAAACTAGTAAACGTGATGTCGAGAGAACAACTCAATATCGCTTAAGATATGTGGATTTTAATATTTCCTTGCTTGTAAACCTAAAAAAACATTTGGAGATAGAACAGTCCTTGTAACTTTTTTTCAAAAATTGTTAAAATCAGAGTTTGTTCAATGTGACTTAGAACATTATGTCTTTTAAGTTGAATTGATTTATATTCATATAAAACAGTATTTTATCTTTAAAATGCTGCCAAACATGCTCTCGGCTAATTATCACTTGATCAGTTGACTTTGACACTAACACTATTTCTTAGACCATATGTATCTAAACTACATGAACTATGACATTCGAAATCTTATTAAAATCCTTAATCCATTATATTATTAAATGGCATTTAAACAAATAATGTAAATAAAATAAAGATAAAATACCCACATACATTTTCTAGACATTTTATCTATTTTTATAACTTTGGCCATTGCTATTAAATACAATCAAAGTGATTCAATGTCTGGAAAAAAAAGTTATACCCGCAAACGGAAATAGAAAACTTTCAAATCTTCTAGAATGCTGGAAAAAATCTTTCAAGATTTTTTTCATGAAAATTCAAGAGATGGTCAAATTCAAATTCCTTTCAAAAGTATGAAATAATAGTAATTATTTTGTTATGCGCTTTAACACGTTATGTTTGTGTTGGTAAGAAGTTCTTCTAATTAAAGGTATGAAAAAAAAGTTTCTATAACTTAAGTAGGCAATGAAAACATATCTGCTAGAAAATACCTTAAAGATGGAGCAGGCATGACTTATATTTGAAAAATGTCATATTAAAAGATTGTTCGTGTACAAAAACATTACAAACATGATGCTATATAAATATTCATTTAGAAATTCAAAGGCCAAATTACAAGACAAACAAAATATACGTAAAAGAATATTTTCCTCCTTCTGTCTGTGGTATAAAATGTGTTACTTTAAAAGCAATCTATTAGTTATAAAATATTAACGCTTTCGAAAACATATATTATATGTAAACGTTATATATTTACTTCTATAAATTTTCTTTTAAGGCCTTTTTTGCCCAGAAATGCTTTTATCTTAATCTCTCAAAAGCCTGATATTTGGAGTTCTGTTATAGTTTTCCAAAAATATTCCACATTGGTCAGTAACCTAAACCATCTTATGCTTTTGTTTCATATTGGCAATGAGTACAGTTACAGTCATTTAGTATTTTGAATGGAAGTAAAAAATACTACATTGTTGACATTTCGCTACTGTTATTATAAAAACATTTTTCATTCATAAGTATATAATTCAGTATAATTCAGGCGAATAGCTTCTAGCATGCTGTTGATCATTATTTTACAATTTTTTTTAAATTCTTAATATGTGTCTGTTATAAAGATAAATAATTGGTTTTTGAGACAGAATGTGCCTTAACTTAAAGAAGCTTAAGAACATATAGCAAATTTCTTTTTTACGAATTTGTTTTGATGAAATTGTATGATCGCAGTTGTTTCTATCCGAAAATACACATCCGAAATTACTTTCAAATCACGATCAGTTTTGCTTGTTGTTTAAAAATCAGGAAAGTTAAATTACAAAAGTCTTAATAATAAAATGTCAATGATTGGCGGAATAAATGAATACATAATATCATTTAATACTTATATTTAGTATAAATATAATGAAATAAACAGCAAACCATCGAACTCAGAATGTTTCGTACAACATGGCGGTGTCCTGCTATCACGTGATTCTATGCTATGTTTTGATACGATAATTTTGGATTTAGAACAGTATGTTGCATATATCCACAGGTCACGTGATATTTATCGATGATATGATTAGTCCAGTAAGTTAGAACAGTCTATTTATCACGACATACTAAATTTGTGGAGATAGAACAGGATGGTTTCGTTGTAATTTATTTATGAAGCTCTGAAGCTCTTATATAACATGCCAAGGAGATAGAACAGTCCATTACGGACAAAATTGTGTATTTAACTTGTTTTTGGAAAATTTGGAGATAGAACATTACAGTTTTCAAGCGACGATATTGAAAAGTAATAACTTCTGAAACGGAATGTTATATTAGAAATAGGTCTGGCATTTATACCGGTTTACAATATTGGTAAAACACTGTTGAATAATAATTACCGGTTTTAGGTGGAGAAATATATAGAACGAAAAGGAAAATGGGAATATATCATATAACTAAAATTATATTTACTTTTTAAGATATGTTCGATTATCATTTACATTTTCATTTACAAGAAACACATCAGGATGAGATAGTTATCGTATGAAAAAGTATTCTTATTTCTTAATTCCATGACGTATCGTTATTGAAATGAGATATGCGTACAAAGGACGGTTTGGCGTGTGTTGCACTTAGTATGAACATTTATTAGAAATATTGAATATCGCCTGAGTATCATTATGTTTCAAAAATATTAAAAGAAATATAAGTTTGTGATAAATGTGACCTAGAATTCAAAGTGGTACACCTTAAGTGTAAAATTCATACAACATAACATTGGCTGAAAAGCGATTAAGTCAGACCACCTTCAATTCTATTTATTCACATCTTAACCAATAATCTTAATTTATCACTTTCTTGATATATTAACACGAAAATACATTTTTTAACTTTAAGGCAAATGTTTCCAAATATACCTTCACCCAAGTATAACTGATGACTCTATTTCCGACCATCTGCATGTATATTCTGATAAAAAAATGTGTCAAGTATCATCGGTAGGGTACTTTATAAAATTAAACATTCATAAAAGTTTGTAACACGAGATTTTTTGAGTACGATATGACAAGTATAAATCTACATTCGAAATGGTCAGTTTTGGCCAAGTACACTCCTTAGTTTCACTGTGCAGGCGTTATAAGTGTTCTCGTTCAGCAATATATAAACTGCATTCATTAAAACGACATAAAATGAATTATTTCTCATTGTTTAAGTTGTAATTGCTTTCAACCGATTTCCACTTTCCAGAATTGTACATCAAATTTTAGTTTCACTATTTTTAATCAGAATAAGCATATGTGCTTCTACCGCACTCCTCGGACTATTTGTCCTTTGTAATTATATTACAATCATTAGACTTAACTGTCTGCACTTGCAGAACTTCGATACTTTCAAAATTGTTCAAACCAAAGTTTTTCGTAAAGTATATACATATATACTACTCAACTTTTTCTAAGCACCATAAGTTATTTTTATTATCACAATTATAAAACAGATTTGTTCCCAATGTTTGAAAATTCTGATTAAAAAATGTTTTAAGATAGTCTGCTTAGTAAATACATGAATCCTTGTTGACTAATCCGTTACAATTAGTCTAGGTAGCATGGAAAGCATGCGACCCAATATTTTCATGTTTTTGATCGGGTATATAATCACATGTCTTTTTTATACTGCATCATTACCGGCTTATTGTCATTCAATTGCTTACATTTCTTACATATGTCACTTCGATAATAAAAAGAATGCTAACATTAGGCGGCATTTGAGAGAAGCAGAGTTATGGAAGGCTGTAGGGATGGTGAAGCAGAAGGCCATCTTCCGCCAGGCTGGTGCAGTGCTTAGTGTTCACCACACTGGCATCACCAGAGCCTCAACAGAAATCGGTTACATGGTACACCCACCAGCCAGGAGGAATGCTGTCGGCATAGGGTCACAAAACCAGCTCATGACCGATTTTTGGTCGTTCAGGGACGTCGTGCAAGGTTTTCGACAGCAACTTCTCTTCAAAATGACCATCCTTATGTTACGGCGGTCCGTGTTTCCACGCAAACGGTACGTAGACTGCTGCATGAAAGTAATTTACGATCGAAAATACCTTGACGCTTGTATCCTCTTGACGCTTCGACATCACCTGGCCCATTTTGATTGGACCATAGAGCATACACGGTGGATCATGTAACACTTGAGACACGTTCTATCCACTGATGAGTCCAGGTTCTGCCTAGACTTTACATATAGGCGTGCTAGAGTGTGATGAAGACCAGGTGAACGGTTTCAGGCTACATATATTGCTGAGTATTTGATCAATCTTAGGGTATCTCATATTAATTGCACTTTAAAAGTCACATTTAATAGAACACCATGCGAGCTCCATTTCACACAAAGAAATGAAGTTGGAAGAATTGAATTCTAAATCTTGTGCCATATAAAATCTACCAACACGCACTTTCAAAATTGAGAATGTTCATGTATGTAACTTAATTGTCTGTTCTAACTATAGCTAAAACCCATGTATGAATAAACGATTAACTCATTCAGAATTAGGTTTATTTGATCGAAAGTATAAAAGTGCCGAAGTGACGCTTTAGTGTCGTTCTCTTCAAAAATATTTTTTTAAAAACGTGTTCTCTGAACAAGACAAAAATAGTCGGAGAGAAACAAATGATTAGACATTAGAACTTATTGCAGCTGTTAAAAATAGGCATGCTCACATTTTGCATCTGAGGTAAAAATAACACTACAGTTGCAAAAACTTTGATTGTCCGCAATATCTGTTATGAATCATTTTAACCTAACATTTACTTGAGATATATCCTTCACAATGTTTGTACACGTATCTGACCTAAGTTATATTTAAAGTGATTGAAAATAAAACTCGGTTCCCGCTACAAATGAGTATAACTTACATGAGTGCTAAATGCTAAGCAAAATACCAGAATGGTAACTTTTCCTCACAAAATTGTAAGTGATATTCAAATAACAGTAAAAAAAAGTAACGTAGTCTTTTTCCAAGGAGAAACAGTCGATTCAGAATAAGAACATGTCAGGAACAGAAGCTTTACAAAAACAGGTTGCTTTATTATTTTATAACGGTAGCATGTTCTGTTTTCGAAGGATAAATAGCATTTTTTCGGTAACATACAAATGTACTGTTTTTATTTGTATCTATTCGCAGAGCATCTTTTAGATTATAATGCTTTTTAATTTGCCAGTTCCCTTCTAAACATCATCTTTGAGTCAATAAAGCACTGAAATTCTTCAGTTCTGTGCACAAGTTATAATTGCGTTTGAAATATTATTTAGAAGCTTCTAAATAATAAGTTATCATCAAATTTAACAGATAATCAAATTGATAGCATTTACCTGTATTAAATATGAGACTATCTCACTCAATAAATAAGTGATCATTCGAAAGCAATACAAATCTGACAAAAATCAAAATTAAAAAAGATGGTAATCTTAGTCTGTCTCCTTTATTGAGCTTATTTATCATCTCATTTCATGAATTGACTATATTAAGTGTCAGGAACTTTACTTTAACCTGTAACATAACTTTAGGGCGCATCTATTATAGTCTGATATCGAACAACATAAACCTTTGCAAAATGGATGTCATGTGACATTCATATGTACCAATTTAAATGTTCTGGTTTGGAAGGTATTGACCTACTAGATGAATGTCTGTAGACGGTGACAATAAAGTATATTACTTTTTTAAACGGATATTTAGAAGTCACATCATCAACTAAATGATATTTTCTTTCTTGAATCGTCACTGGATTAACGTTGTCGATAATTCTAGACACAATGACAAATATATCGAATATTTACAAAGATTTGACTTACACTATATTTTATGTAATACACCGCTTTGAAATATAGTATTTTGTAAAATAAGTTTTTTTGCCATTTTTTTTCTCTCATGCAAAGAAGATTTTGCACGCGGAATCATAAAATCATCTTTTATAAAATTAAATAAATCGAAATCCGTTACAATAGAATGATATTTCTGAAAATTTTGTATGAATAGTTGAGAGAGAAAAAATCATAATGCTCATCTTAACTAGATCGTGGTCAACTGTTAAAAACTATTCAACAAGCCCAACTACTTATTTTTGCAGGGGACAAAGTTACTTCACAAACTGAACATGCTGAAAGTGGAATACAAGCAGCAGCATCTTTACAGACAACAGGTTGCATTTTTCTTTAGTTATTGCGAAATCATCGATAATCATAACACTAAAATTAGTTTAAAAATATGGAATGTAATGTTTTACTTATCATTAGTCGCAATATATTAATTTGAGTACAAAAATATCTCATTCTTTTTAAGTTTCTCGTACAACAGTTTATGTCTCTTTAAAAAAGTTTCACAACCTCTGGCACAATGACAAATATATCAAATATAATGTGAATATATTGTTCTACTTATAATTAGTCGCTACATATTAATTTGAATACAATAATATCTTATTTGTTAAGTTACTCGTACAAAGTGTATGTCTCTTTAAAAAAAAAGTTTCTGGCACAATGACAAATATATCGAATATAATGTGAATATATTGTACTACTTATCATTAGTCGCTACATGTGAATTTGAATACAATAATGTCTCATTTTATTTAAGTCACTCGTACAAAAGTTTATGTCTCTTTAAAAAAAGTGTCATAACCTCCGGTGCACAAAAAATCTATTATACTTTGCATATTTTTTTGTTAAAAATTCAGAAACTGGCCGTACAAGATTTGGTATAAAGAACATGATTCTCCACAAATATGTTTGTTGGTTATTATAATTATCTATTTCAAATATATTTCATGCTAGAAAGAATGCTACAAAATGGGGGGTATTCATCTGTAACGACACCCCAATGGAATTTTAAATTTTACGAGCAATTTATGCACTTAGTTGATCATGACAATAAAATGCATTACTTTTATAAAAACAGATCTTAACAAGTCACATCATCAACTAAATAATATTTTCTTTCTTGAAGCATCACTGGAATAACGTCGCCGATAATTCTAGATAATAATGACACGATGACAAATATATCGAATATTTAGAAAGAATTAGACGTCCACCATAGTCGTCCGCTATGAAATATAGTATTTCGATATATAAGATTTTTGTCCCCATTTTTTTTCTCTTTCACAAAGAAGATTTTGCACGCGGAAGTATATCTAAAAATAACTTAAAATCAAGTTAATCGAATTCCGTTACAAATGAGAGATATTTCTGAAAATTTTGTATGAAAAGCTGACAAAAAACAACATAATGCACATTTTTACTAGATCGTGGACAACTGTTAGAAACTATTCAACAAGCTCAACTACTTATTTTTGCAGGGGACAAGGTGACTTCACAAACTGAACATGCTGAAAGTGGAATACAAGCAGCAGCATGAATCTGAATAAAATAGAATTATCTCATTTTTTTAAGTTACTCGTACAACAGTTTAGGTCTCTTTAAAAAAGTTTAATTACCTCCGGTGCATAAAATCTATTATACTTTACATATTTTTGTGTTAAAAATTCAGAAACTGGACGTACAAGATTTGGTGAAAAAGTACAAGATTCTCCACAAGAATACGGTATGTGAATAAATTTATTACATTTTCATTATACACACTCGCTTTCTAAAAATATATGTTTTGTTTATTATAATTATCTATTTCAAATATATTTCATGCTAGAACTTATGCAACAAAATCTGGAAAAAAAAATCTGCAACGACACCGCTATTTAATCTGAAATTTTACGAGAATCTTATGCACTTATGCACATCAGACTGTCCATGTTTAGGGTCAAACGAGTTATTCGAATACTTCAATCACTCTCATTTGATCCCGTGAGCAGTCTCTCGTTATTAAGAAAGGACGCCCTTACATTTTATGGGCTAATAAATTCTATATCTACTAGATTACACTTGGCAAATCCTTTAGCGAACTTCTTCTTTAAATTATAGTTTTGACTTTTTTATCATTTTATTCATTGGTTCCGAAAATTTCGAATACGAAATAAATGTCCTTTTACATGTGTTCAGTATTTATTTAATTAATAAAATACTTCATATATACACTTCTTCAGCAGCCAATTATAAAAACGATGATTAACATTTACCATGGTGATGTAATTGCCGTGGTTTATTTTGTGTTAAAATTAACGAGCAGTTAATACATTTGAATTTATAATACTACACTGTAACCTACTCACGCAAAACTGAAAGTTTCACCGTGGCAATACAATACATGTAAAACCCCACGCCAGCTCCTCTCGCAAGGTACATTAAAACCTGCGTCACATTACATTCCAATTAGGTTTACAATGGGGTACCGATGTCTGAACGGGCTAATTGCCAATCTTTTTAAGCTTAAACTTAAAAGCACAAGAACCTAGTTCTTCCTCAATGTTTGTTTTAAAGCATGTTAATCAAGATATGCACTTGTAATATATATTTTTTCTTACAGGAATATTCAAACAACTAAAAAAGCAGGTACAAGATAACTTTTTATCTTTTACCGGGGGCAAAATCAATTCAGAACGTGCAGGAAGAGGAAAACACAAAGCAGAATCTTCACAAAGAACAGGTTTATTATTTATTCTGAGTTAGACGGTAGATTGCTAAAAATTGGTGAAAGAATGTGTTTGAGACATGTACCGTTATTCTATTTACAATTCTTGTGCTAGGACAAACATTCACTACCCTAATCAAAATGAATTTAATTGTCTATTTTCGTGTCAAAATGAAAATTTTAGTGACTCATCATATGATCGAGCTGCGATTGATTTAAAACTGAAGCGAGTTATGTGTGTTCTTTTGGCATAAAGTGGTTATTAAATTGATAAGTTAGAAACCAAAACAGAATGGCAAATTGCAATTCTGCAATAATAAACAAAGTTCAAAGTTGGAAGCTCCAGAACATAGCTTGTCTGCAATGTTTGTTGTAAAGCCTGTTAACCAAAAAAATCGCTGGTAATATATATCCTTTCTAAAGTTTGTGCACGTGTATAACTCAATTCGATTACCGTAAAAGGTAATAAAATATTCTAACATTTAATGTTAATGATGTTGTAAACCATAATTCACCTTTCTTTCTCACAGGAACATTCATACAACTAAAAAATTAAATACAAGGTAACATATTATCTTTTACAGGCGAGAAAATCAATTCAGAACATGCAGGAAGAGGAATTCAAAAAGCAGAATCTTCACAAACAACAGGTTAATTATTTATTCAGAGTTTTGACGGTAGTTGCTAAAAGTTATAATGTTATGATTATCTTGGCTTTCTACCTCAAACATATTTTGTCAGTGTGATTAAATTAAACTTACAAACTACTTCGTCCAATTCTGAAACGACATTTTTATGTCAACTACTGAACATTTAACAATTATCTAAAATATTTGAATGATTGAAACTGTGAAAATCCGATGCAACATAGTTATGACCGAACAAATAGCGTACACTTGTTTGAAAAATACTTATAATTTGATAATATGTAAAACAAGATCAACAAGGGATGACGGCATTCAATGAACACAGTCATTATACATCTTTAAATCATGAAATAGTTAATTCTTACCTTTGCTACTTAAATGTTTTACGCACGTGTTGACAGAATGAGTTTTCAACATGTACCGTTTTTCTATTTACAACTCCAGTGCTAGGACAAACATTCACTTCCCAAACAAAAATGAATAAAATTGTCTTTTTTTTGTGTTAAAGAGTCATCATGTAATAGTTGCAATTTATTTAAGACTGATGAGAGTTCGGAGTTCTTTTGGCATAAACTGGTTATAAAATTGATCAGGTAGAAACCGAAACAGAATGGCCAATCGTGATATATATATATATATATATATATATATATATATATATATATATATATATTATATATATATATATATATTCATATATATATATATATATATAATATATATATATATTAATATATACATATATAATATATATATATATATATATATATATATATATATATATATATATATATATATATATATATATATCCGCTGTCCGGAATATGGCTTTATTTGCAGTTTGACAAAATATTTAACATTTCCTACTTTGTTTTGAAAAGTTTTAACATTACAAACCAACTAGCCATTGATTTCTACATCAACAATTATTTTTCAGGATCTGATGCTACAGACAGTTTAAACATCGATCATTACGTTGTAAAATCCGAATTGGTTCCTCCAAAAGGTAAGTACAATATATTATACAAAAAATTCTCATTGAAATTAAATTAATTTTCAGATTTTTAAATCTTTGAGTAAAAGAATCTGTACAAAGTGTGATCCCTCGGAAGCAAAAGTCACCACAAAATAACCAAAAGTTGAGTCTGAATGTGAGGGAAAATGAAAAAAACAATGCAACATCACTCACACCTCTTAGCACCGGTTTGATCGGTACACAATTTTAAACACTTAAAATGTGCTATCAATGAGCTAGAAAAAAATGTAATAGCACTTAAGTGAAGGATGGGGCATTTATTACAGCGGCAACACAGCTTGTGACACCTGCTGTTGTACACATAACATATTTATTTTTACACTGTTTATCTACTGACTGATGTATTTTTACAATTTTTGAAATTCTTTGTTTAGAATTAATAGTCCTTTACACTTTTGCTGACTCAGCTTTTTTCATCGATCAATGCCATTAATATGTCTTTGAAACTTACCGTCGGTGGTGCTTTATCATAGGGCGGAGTATGGATTAACATAGTTCCAAGCCGAGGACAAACTGTTTTATAGGCATTCATGCTCATATAAGTTTTACTGTTTGACCAATGTCTACATTTAGTTCATATAACATGGCAGGTTTTTTACGTTTAGTTAGAGTTACGATTCAATGCGGTCAAGATTATCGGTAAAATTGTTTTTTAAAATAATTATGTTTGCAAAACCTTTATGTCGTTAATGCTGTCATTAACATTTGATAGCTTACCTTCTAACTATATTTATTAATATAAGGGATTGCCCGGGTCTATAGCAATATATTTAGTGATAAATTCATTTACTTGTCAAGTGAACAGTCTTTATTAATGGACCTGTATATCCATTTTTCACTGAGATCATGTCCTTAATTTATAAACTGATAAGGAAGGTTTTTTTTTGTTTCATTACATCTTATCTACGGTGATCCTCAAAATCAAGGTAAAGGTCACTAGTGCTAAAGATATTTTTACATTTCTGATAATTCTTATTTATCTATCGACCTATGTATTTCATATTTGAATTCAAGTGTTCTATACTTTTACAAATCATTTTGTGTAGAATAGAAGTAATTGATAAAGACATTTAAAATGTTATATCTCATAACACCGGTTTATATAACCGTATCATTGATTAAAGAAAATGAAAACTATTTTGCTAAGGGGATATGAAAGTCGTAGGGTCACGTATTCTCGAGTCAATATAAATGTCACACTGTCTCATTGGAAAAAAAACTGATATAAGTTTATGCATAACAATTCCACAGAGTATTTATTTAGTAAGATATTACCTCCCTATTTATAAGTGTTACCAACTTTTAATTTCCTGCACATATATATTAAAATATTAGGATTTTAGGTGCATATGCTTTAATAACTTTGAAATTAGACATTGATATTTATTGAAATCGTTGAAAGTTGTACGATGTCAAGATCCTACATATTTTGCAAGTATTGTTGCCTAGTCACAAAAGTGGTGTCACAATATGGACTACGATGGAACACAGGCTGATCACAACTACCATACAAAACAAAGCACAACTCAGTACAAACTATTTTACATTTTATTTGGAAAAAATTGATTATTTATAATGAAAGTAAATGATATGAATGAATGAAAGAAAATAAAGAAGGAAAAGTTCCGTGTCACGTTTCTAATGTCCTGTCGAAAAGCACTTTTTCCCCGGTGGCTTAACTTACAACAAATATTCACTTATGCTCGAGATGTAACCCATCCAAAGCAGAAAGATCGATTCTGTACTGTCTACAGAGTGTAGATCCAAGACTGCGTCGCTACGTCACAATCTCCACTATCGTCGCTATGTTGAACACATGCGTGATTCAAAATTGAGGGTGAATCCTCCGAGTAGAAGCTACAAAATATAAAACATGGTAAATATCCATGGTACACAAATATAAGGGTATAAGTATGTCCCTTTGGAATAGCCGGACCTTTGTCGGATTCCTATAAACAAAGCTTCTAAAAATATAATGTCCCTTATGGAACGCCATACACACTGGTATAATAAATTCAACGTTGAATATATATCGTAGCATGTTGCTATATATAAAACATGAAGCAAGACCGGAGGCCACCTAAATATCGACGGAATCTTTTCTTGAATCGAAGCCAATATTATTTCGTACAAAAAAAATAATGATGATGTAGTAATATGAAAATTACTTATATAAATAAGAATTATATAAAAAAGAACATCTGCAGCAGACTTAATTATAAATGACTTACTGTATTTAACAATAACATGAAAACTTAGTTTAGTAAATATACATGAAACATATGCATGATAAAATAACGTGCACTCAAGGCCTACCATACATACAACAACTATCAATGATAATAAACAGATTACCAATATTAAAGTTATGAAAGAAAAACACTAGAGTCATAAATCTACAGAAGACGAAAAATTAGAGACAGAAAAAAGACTGTCAAAATGCAAAATAAAATTTCAATAAAACGAATATGTAATAAAAAGTTAACTGAATTACGATATTCTGAAATAACAAAAATTTACTAATTAAAACAACAAGAAAATAAAAAATTACCTTGCGCAAGCTTAAAAATTTACATAACAAGAATATATCTGTATGTCATTCCCTGCGGTCTGGAGACCGCAGGGTATTGGTACGCGTTTAACTTTTGAGGCATGGAGGAGCACGTGACCTGTTTTGGTACATGGAGGAGCATGTGATCTGTAAACCTTACATGATTGGTTAATTGACCTTTCCGAAAACCTAGCTAAATACCGTTTGCCGGTACGTTACGTATTTACCTGTAGGGAACTAGTCCGAAACTTATTAAGAACAAAAAACTATTACGTGATATTTCCCATTTTTTTTATAATTATTTTACCGTTTAAGGTGGAAAAACTTGAATGATGTGTTTGAAAATTATCAATGTTTCTTTAATATCTATCACAAATTTTACAAACAATAAATTGTTCATACTTAACATTTATAAAATTAAAATATTCGTAGGGGCATCTGCCATAATAAATAGAGATATTTTCTGCGTAAACGTGTGTGTTTACATTATTTATTTTTCGCTCGGAATTATTCATAAAATGGTAGGCCTATTTAATAATAATAATTACCACATTTTTATAGCGCCCTTCTCAAAAAATAAAATGTTCAAAGGCGCTTTACAATGGAATTATATACATTTACAATGACTTTAAAAACAAAAATAAGTAATAAAAATAATAACACACATATATGTATACATTTACAAAATATTAAATATAACATGATTAATCTAAAAGTCTAAAAACAGATAAATACAGAATCCCTAAAGAAAGCCCAACACGGCAAAATTGAAAATGTTGCAGGCTCGGTTTGATTGAGCCTGTTCATGGACGGTACTGGAGAGTGCAAGTTACCGTCCACGCCCCCTAGCACCGGCTTAAGCAGAATTCAACATTTAACATGAACTGGTAAAATTTAGAATTTTGAAACATCCGCAGATGTGTTCATATGGCGGTTATCATGGAACCTTCAATGTGACACGGTAGTGCCATTCAATGAAAAGCGGCATATGGTCCCCAAGTAAAAAAATGCGTGTGCCCTAAACGAGAAAACAATGGGCGGAACTAAATAAAATGGAATTTTGAAAGGGGATCTGAGGTTATGAAGCCTGTGTATCACAGATAGGACGTCAAAAGACAAATTTAAAAAGCAGGCAACATATCCTAAGGGTGATTCAACATTATTCAAGTAGGAATATTGGAACCACCCAACTAGAAAGTGCCAAAAAGTTGAAACTAAAAATACCACAAGCACAACAATAATGTCGTGCTGAACGATCTTCAAGGATCGAAAATATATAAAACTCAGTCGATCAAATAAAAAAAAATGTACATGAAGAATAATCTAAGACTTGGAAAAAAAATATAAAGAGAAACGTTAAAACTATTAAGATTTAAAAAAATACAAATCAAGATAAGACAACTGAAATCTAAATCCAATTTGA
This sequence comes from Ruditapes philippinarum, assembly GCF_026571515.1. Lineage (NCBI taxonomy): Eukaryota > Metazoa > Mollusca > Bivalvia > Venerida > Veneridae > Ruditapes > Ruditapes philippinarum. The sequence continues at coordinate 219,882 of NW_026867073.1, forward strand.
TAAAAACAGTAAACAATACAAATTGAAATGTGATTCAAAAATAGACTATTATATTTCAAATGTGTACCCAGATATCTCATAACAAAAGACAACACGCCAATTCACAGTGATGACAAATACAGCACAGTTAGTTACTATAAATTTTCTGGAAAAAATGTGTTTTTAAAGATTTCTTAAAAACATCTACTGTTTTGAGTCTCTGATACTATCTGGGAGAGCATTCCACAGTTTAGGTGCCACCGAAGAGAAACTGCGTTCACCATATCTTACATTCCTACTTTTGGCAACAACAAGTTGCTTTCAAGAGTTCTTTGATCTTAAGTTTCTTGTTGGTTGATATAGCGCCAGTAAATGTTTAAGGTAAATTGGTGACTTGTCATGTAGGGCTTTATAAGTTTGCATAAGGATTTTAAAATCTACTCGGTAAACCACAGGAATCCAGTGTAGTTTCTTCAATACTGGAGTGATATGTTCAAATCTGGATGTTCCTGTGATGATGCGGGCAGCAGTGTTTTGAAGATGTTGTAGTTTATTCAATGTCGTTTTAGGTACACCATATAAAAGTGCATTACAATAATCCATGCGTGAGGTGACTAAAGAATTCACTAAAGATTTTGATGCATCAGTATTCAGGTATTTCCTTATATGACCAATCTGGCGTAGTTGTCCATAACAAGATCTACAAACTGAGTTAATGTGCTTTTCCAGGGTAATGTTGTTGTCCAATACAGCACAAAGATTTCTTACACTATTTGATGGTTTTATGTTTTGGTCCCAGAACGGATCCTTGAGGCACACTGTAGCTCAATTTGACAGGGTTTGACAGTTCACCATTTATTGTTACAGTCTGGTGTCGATCACTTAGATATGAACGTATCCATTCTAACGGTTTTCCAGAAATGCCAAAGTTGGTGTAAAGGCGCTGTAGAAGTGTAATGTGGTCGATTGTATCGAATGCAGCTGATAAGTCCAGCATAACTAACATGGTAACATCGTTGTTGTCTAGTGAATTCAATATATCATTAATCATTTTGAACTTTATTTAGTGCTGTTTCAGTTGAATGGAATTTTCTATATGCAGATTGATGGGGATCGTGAAGCTCGTTTGCTGTTAAATATCCTTCCAGATGAGAGTCAACTATTTTCTCAATAATTTTAGACACATATGGCAGATTCGAAACAGGTCTGTAGTTCTTTTGAATGTTGGTATCTAAATCTGGCTTCTTGATGAGCGGTCAGATCAGGGAACTTTTGAATGATTTCGGAACATATGAACGATCTAATGAATAGTTAATCAGTTTTGTCAATGACGGGACCAATTCGTCCAAACATTCTTTTAACAGCAATGTTGGTATCACATCACATCATTTTCTTAAAATGAAATAATTGTTTTATGTTCTTCAACGGTCACCAGTTGCCAAAGACCTTCTTCTGTATTGATCTGGGACATACGTATATCCCAGGTTTATTCAATATTGTCAACTATATTCCTGATACACACGTTTATTTATCCCCCCTTCACCCAAATAAGTTGAAAATAGTTAAATGAAATATCTTTATATCATTAAAATGTTCACCGCAGGAAACCATTTTACTTGTAATGACCTTGTGCGTCTTTACACATCTAAATGCGAGTCCCAAAGAAGATTTAAATTCGTTCAATATATAGGCATAGTAACCCTGAGTGGAAAGCGTGAAACATAATTTTCACGATTTTCTTGCATTCCAGTACGCATGTATAAAAAATAAACAGGCCCGTAATATCAAATTTATAGACCATAAATAAATTTGCACTTTATCACAAAAATCCAACTTTCTTATTACTGGACCGAATTTTATGAAAAATATGTCAAAATGCTTGAAATGATACCAAGAAATTTAAGCAATAAATTAAAATACTGAAATAAGTAATTTCACTCGATAACTCTGAATTTTACAGAAAGATGATACAATAATTTATATTGGATTTAGTATAAAACTGAGGTTCGGCATAAAAATAGAATACAGTACTACTAAAATCAAAGTACTGAAATCACTTTTGAGCATAAAAATCAAAGTACTGAAAACACTTCTCAGCATTTACAAAATGGTTTACTTTGTGACAAGTGGATCCCTTGATAACGTCAAATTATTGAAAATCATTTTTGTGACCTAAAATATGGCAGATGGCAGTCAGGAAATAATGTACATCTTTTTTCGTATGCTGAAAAGTTGAGTTGCTATGGCAACAAAAAGATGAAACATTTTGCGAATTCAACTTAACATCTGGATTCCGTCTTAATGTTTAATTTAATTTGCTATTCTATTTCCATCCATGGTGAAAAACTTGGTTGCTTTGGCTTCAAAAATACTTAGAATATGGCAATTTTTACCATATTTGTGATGACTTGAAAAGTACTGAAAATACTTTTATGAAACTTGAAATATTGATAGATCACAGTATTGAGATTATGCAAATCATTTTAAGTTTGACTTCAGTAGTATATTCAGAGCTGTTACATTTGCCCAGCGTCGGCAACTGCATCCCGATTTCAGATTAAAGTTTTCATGTAGTAAACTGTTTTTCACTTTTACTTCTTGATTTCTTAATAAAAGTAGTTACTTTAAACTTAAAATATATGTTTCTTGTTATCAATTACATCATATGTGACAAAGTTCACAACTTTTTACCAAAATTTTCATATAATTGTCGTGTGGTATTATCATGTTTAAAAGAGTGATACTGGCAATATTTGATTCAGTGGGATAACATGCCTCGCAAGAATTTCACCTACGATATACAAATTCCCTACGATAACGACGAGATTGGAGCAAAAGCCATGTGCAAAGCCTGTCAAGACAAAGCAGAACCCCCGCCCCCACAAGGATCTCGTTCAAATACGCGGCAGCCGGCATAACATCATCTCTCATACACCCTGCCATTGGCTCGATAAATGACATATACGGTTTAAATGTGTACCAGGGGTGTTAGCAGCAGTAACTGTGGTGATTTAGAGGCAATTGCGCAGGGGAGTATATATCTGTCTTGCGCACACGTTCTGACTCGCGGTTGATCTTCTGTACGCCCTGTTGCTTGAAAATGTTGCCTTATCAAATACAGCAACGGCTTCATCGTTATTCCACAATGCCAATCGCACGTTGGTGTAAATTTTGCGGAATTCTAGGCATATAAAAATAAAGAAAACTGAAAAAATGTCAATGTGTATTTCTATTTAACATGAAAGTCTAAAAAATAAACTGAAAGATTTCATAAATATACACGAATATTATGGTCCGTTCATGCACGTGAAAATCGCGGTCAGCTGTTTTCTCCTGCATAAAGATTTAAATCGAGTTAAAAATTTGTTTTATCGCACACATAATCATTAGCCCGAATATATGAAGCTCATTTGACATCTTGATTTCTTTACATAACACTATATTTCCACTTAAATACAGATAAAAAAATTTGGTTTTTCTATAACTTTTTTTTTCTTACGGTATCTACTTCAATCTTTAAGTAAATGTTCTTTATTACCACTTAAATTATATGTGAGAAGATTCAATACTCTAGCTTAACTATTTCCAGAATTATGTTCCTTGAATTTAGATTTTTTGTTCGAGATTTTTATGTATGAAGCTTCTTCATTTCTTTAAGAATTTACTTCAACCCCACCCCCATCATAATAATATGACAGGATTTAAAAACGTTCTGTCCATATTTCAAGATTTATCTCCCCTTAAGGTAGCTCGCTACTTTCCGACCGAAATTTGACAAAATCTCAGGTCTTGATGATTTTTGGTAAGCAAACATGTAGATATGTATGCCTTACTTCCGCAGTATTATTTTATAAATAAACAGTGTTACTATGACGTCAAAGAGCCCTCTATCGTAGCGAGCTACCTTAAACTTGAATTGTCCTTATTTATTTTATAACTTCTTATTTCTTTATGGATTTACTTCGAATTTCAAATATATGTTCATCAACACATGCATTATATATGATTATATTTATAAGTCTGACGCATGGGTTTCCATAATAATTTACATTATTTGAAAATTGTTCTTTTTTTTTCCTTGTTTCTAAAATTATGATATTAATTTCAAAATTTTTATTTATTCACTGTTCTACTTCGTTACTTTAAAAGTATCTTTATTAGATTTAAGGTGATTGTTCTTTGCATAATTCACATCATGTATGACATAAGTCATAAGTCTAGCATCTTTAATCTCCTCTTGAATTAAATTTAAATATATTGGAACTATTTCAACAGATTTACTTAAAATAGAGATAAAATGAGTCATAAGTTATTTATCGTGAGAAAATGGCATCTGTTGATTACGCGTTGAATAAACATAATTTCCTTATAAGGTAGGAACATTTTAGACACTACTATGATACAGAAAAACTAAAAACTCAAAACATTTAAGTTCATTTATTTCTTCCACAATGGCATAATTTATTTCAGAATATTTCTGGGGTTCTAACTGGTTGGAGACTTGTAAATTGCTTGCAATAATTCGACAATTGCTTGTTTACAGTCAGAATAATAATACATGTGCAACCTTACCTCTTCCTATTGTTATCGCTACCAATGTTGTTTAAATTATGGGTCTGGGTCAAAGTAAGGCCAGGTTTGGGGTTATGGGTTTTATGTACAAGTATAAAGTAAAATTTCCTGTTTGAACTCAAAGGTCACCTCTCAAGTATTTTGCTTATTTTTCTTATGCCAAACCCCGAGATTTCGTGGAATTTCGTTATAAATTATCAAAGTTAAAACATAAATATAAATCCTCTGTGTACCTTAAAGCAAACTTAAGGCTTAAATATCTGGCATGAAATAGTTTTGAAGACAGCTTATCAATTTTATTGACAAATACTGTGTCGCTTGGAGGTCATTTTTTATTTATATAAAAATAAAAGTAAAATCTAGTTAAATCACAGCCTGAACCTTCACTGCTAGAGGTAAGATATTTGGCATGAAATATTTTAGGACATCTACCAAATGCTGTCAAATTAAGCCCTAATGACAAATTTTTCCCCGCGCAGGAGTCACACTTGAATAAGGAGATGGTTTTTTGTTGCCTTTTCTGAAGTGCTTTCTTTTACATATAAAGTACAGCTATGGCCCTGGGACAGGAACAATAAGCATCAAAGGGTTATTTGGATAAGTTAGATAGAGGTCTACTAAATGATTCATGCCAGAAATAGGATCTCTAACTTTCATGGGTTCATAGTACATACTTTTTGAAGATGTAAATATATAAATAGACATAGAATATTCATGACCCCAGGAGACGGGACCAATCATAAGTTCCAGTGTACGTTTTGAAGCTTTACAGAAGCCCATTAAATGATGTTTCGAGTCAAATATTAATGCACGTAGATATATAACCTATGCGACAATGATTCCTGTAAAAAAATCTATAATACAAATGTAAGAAAAACCTATAAACCCATTTGGCGGGATGGCCGTGAAGTACGCGGGCTAACGGGCTAGCAGTCTAGCGGACTAACAGTGTGAACTGGGCGGGCTAGCAGTGTGAACTGAGCGGGCTAGCAGTCTATCGGGATAACAGTGTGAACTGGGAGGGCTAGCAGTCTAGCGGTCTAGCAGTGTGAACTGGGCGGGCTGGCGGGCCAGCGGGCTAAACTCTAAAACTTAACTGATTAAACATGAAAACGTTATGATACATATCCGAGCAGTGTGAAATGGGCGGGCTTACAGTGTAGCGGGCTAGCAGTGTGAACTGGGCGGGATGGCGGGCCAGCGGGCTAAACTTTAATACTTAATTGAATTCACATGAAGACGTTATGAAATATTTCCTAGCGGTCTAAAGTGGGCGGGCTAACAGTGTAGCGGGATAGCAGTGTGAACTGAGCGGGTTGGCGGGCCAGCGGGCTGAACTTTCATACTTAATTGAATCCATATTAAAACCTCATGATTCATTTCCTAGCAGTGTGAAGTGGGCGTGCTGACAGTGTAGCGGGCTAGCAGTGTGAACTGGGCGGGATGGCGGGCCAGCGGGCTAAACTTTAATACTTAATTGAATCCATATTAAAACCTCATGATTCATTTCCTAGCAGTGTGAAGTGGGCTTGCTGACAGTGTAGCGGGCTAGCAGAGTGAACTGGGCGGGCCAGCGGGCCAGCGGGCTAAACTCTAAAACTTAACTGATTCAACATGAAAACGTTATGATACATTACCTGTCAGTGTGAAGTGGGCGGGCTAACAGTGTAGCGTGCTAGCAGAGTGAACTGGGCGGGCCAGCGGGCCAGCGGGCTAAACTCTAAAACTTAACTTATTGAACATTATAACGTTATGATACATTTTCTAGCAGTGTGAAGTGGGCGGGCTGACAGTGTAGCGGGCTAGCAGTGTAAACTGGGCGGACTGGCGGGCCAGCGGGACTAAACTTTAATACTTAATTGAATGAACAGGAAAACGTTATTATACATTACCTGGCAGTGTGAAGTGGGCGGGCTAACAGTGTAGCGGGCTAGCAGTGTGAACTGGGCGGGCTGGCGGGCCAGCGGGATAAACTCTAATACTTAACTAAGTGAACATTAAAACGTTATGATTCATTACCTAGCAGTGTGAAGTGGGCGGGCTAACAGTGTAGCGGGCTAGCAGTGTGAAATGGGCGGGCTGGCGGGCCAGCGGGTTAAACTCTAATTCTTAACTGATTAAACATGAAAACGATTTAATACATATCCGAGCAGTGTGAAGTTGGCGGGCTAACAGTGTAGCGGTCTAGCAGTGTGAACTAGGCGGGCTGGCGGGCCAGCGGGTTAAGTTTTAATACTTTAACTAAATCTACATTCAAACCTTATGACACATTTCCTAGCAGTGTGAAGTGGGCGGGCTGACAGTGTTGCGGGATAGCAGTGTGAAATTGGCTGGAACCAAAACTTTTATACTTCAAGCCCAGCCAATTCCACGTAAAATTTCAATAAAGTGAGGAAACTCTGATGGTACATCTGTCGGTATCGGTATGCTGTCGCTTTGTGTTTTTTTCACAATTTGACATTCGTAATTAGATTTGTGAAGATAGTGCAGGAAGTACAGAAAAGGCCCATTTTAGAAGCATACCTGATTCTTCTATGAGACCGTTGTAAAGCACCGATACACGGGACCTCTGTTTAAAGTCCCATCCGAAAGACTGTTGGTAATGTTAGGGAGGAGCGGGGGATCGAACTCAGTATCCCTGGATTATACATATGTATTAACCATCATACCCACAGATCCGCTCCTAAATAAATCGCTAGATTCCTAGATGTCCTTATATTTATGGACAAGCATCTGTCATTGTACGAAATATACAACTATGTATGTACCTCTGGCGCATCTTATGCTTCACTACATCAATGTGGCCATACCACGTGACTTTTCGGGTACGGAGATCGCCGATTTTTCACCCGATTCAGGTATGTTTTTTATTCATAACTTATTTATTACTCAACCGATTTTGATCAGATAAGGCGCAGAGTACCCGTAATTATATCAGTTTTCCACGGTATATCAAAATTCTGAAAACCCCTGAATGGTTTTGGAGAATATTCGAGTACAGTTTTCTTCTCATAGCCGGGGCCGAGGGGAACGGTACACACTCATTACTCATAACAAGCGATTTCTAGCAAGTCATATGTTTTTGTCGCTATTTCATAAAAAAAATACATGTTAAATCTGATATATTTATTATGTCCAATGTATCGAGTGAATGCAGTGATGTTTTAGCATATTTTCATAAAGTTATGTTGAAATGGTACTGAGCACACTGTTATTTAAAAAGATACGGTACACACATTTCTGTCTTTGAAATAATTCTAAAATAAAATATATGAAAATTTAATTTAAGTTATAATGTGAGTGATACAGTGATAATTTGTGATAATTCTCAAGGATCGTGTATACCATATGAAACAAGCATTATTTGCCCGCCGAGTTCACACTGCTAAGCAAATGCATCATAACGTTTAAGTGTTAAAATAATTAAGTATGGAATTTCGACCACTAGACTGCTAGCACGCTGAATTTGTAACGCTAGCCCGCTACACTGTTATCTCGCCGAGCTGACACTGCTAGGTAATGTATCATAAATTCAATTAAGAATTAACGTTTAGCCCGCTGGCCCGCCAGCCCGCCCAATTCACACTGCTAGCCCGCTACACTGTTAGCCCGCCCACTTCACACTGATATGTAATGTATCATAAGGTTTTAATGTGGATTCAGTTAAGTATTCACGTTTAGCCCGCTGGTCCGCCAGCCCGCCCAATTCACACTGCTAGCCCGCTACACTGTTAGCCCGCCCACTTCACACTGCTATGTAATGTATCATAAGGTTTTATTGTGGATTCAGTTAAAGTATTAAAGTTTAGCCCGCTGTCCCGCCAGCCCGCCCAGATCACACTGTTAGCCCGCTACACTGTTAGCCCGCCCACTTCACACTGCTAGGAAATGTTTCATGACGTTTTCCTGTTCACTCAATTCAGTATTAAAGTTTATCCCGCTGGCCCGCCAGCCCGCCAAGTTCAAACTGCTAGCCCGCTACACTGTTAGCCCGCCCACTTCACACTGCCAGGTAATGTATCATGACGTTTTCATGTTGAATCCGTTAAGTTTTAGAGTTTAACCCGCTGGCCCGCCAGCCCGCTCAATTCACACTGCTTGCCCGATACACTGTTAGTCCGCCAGCTTCACACCGTTTGGAAATTAATGTATCATTACGTTTTCATGTTCATTCAATTAAGTTTTAAAGTTTAGCCCGCTGGCCCGACAGCCCGCCCAGTTCACACTGCTAGCCCGCTACACTGTTAGCCCGCCCATTTCACACTGCCAGGTAATGCATATAACGTTTTCATGTTGAATCAGTTAAGCTTAGAGTTTAGCCCGCTGACCCACCAGCCCGCCCAGTTCACACTGCTAGCCCGCTACACTGTTAGCCCGCCCACTTCACATTGCTAGGAAATGTTTCATGACATTTTCATGTTGATTCAAAAAGGTATTAAAGTTAAGCTCGCTGGCCCGCCAGCCCGCTCAGTTCACACTGCTAGCCCGCTACACTGTCAGCCCGCCCACTTCACACTGCAAGAAAATGTATCATGAGGTTTTAAAGTGGATTCAATTAAGCATTAAAGTTTAGCCCGCTGGCCCGCAAGTCCGCCCAGTTCACACTGCTAGCCCGCTACACTGTGAGCCCGCCCACTTCACACTGCTAGGAAATGTATCATAAGGTTTTAATATGGATTCGATTAAGTTTTTAAAGTTTAGTCTGCTGGCCCTCCAGACCGCTCAGTTCACTCTGCTAGCCCGCTACACTGTCAGCCCGCCCACTTCACACTGCTAGGAAATGTATCATAAGGTTTTAATATGGATTCGATTAAGTTTTAAAGTTTAGTCCGCTGGCCCTCCAGACCGCTCAGTTCACTCTGCTAGCCCGCTACACTGTTATCCCGCCCACTTCACACTGCTAGGAAATGTTTCATAACGTTTTCATGTTTATTCAATTAAGTATTAAAGTTTAGCCCGCTGGCCCGCCAGCCCGCTCACTTCACACTGCTAACCCGCTACACTGTTAGTCCGTCCACTTCACACTGCTAGGATATGTATCATAACGTTTTCATGTTTAATCAGTTAAGTTTTAGAGTTTAGCCCGCTGGCCTGCCAGCCCGCCCAGTTCACACTGCTAGACCGCAAGACTGCTAGCCCGCCCAGTTCATACTGTTAGCCCGCTAGACTGCTAGCCCGCCCAGTTCACACTGTTAGCCCGCTAGACTGCTAGCCCACCCCGTTCACACTGTTAACCCGCTAGATTGCTTTTTTCGCTCCGTTCACACTGTTAACCCGCTAGACTGCTAGCCCGTTAGCCCCCCGCGTACTTCACGGCCATTTGGGCGGGACATTTTGATTCAAAGGCTATTATTTGAACAAGTTTAGTTATCGTTCCTACATTATGATTCATACCAGAACAAGTTTTGGTATTTTAACCCGATTGTTAATCAGAAGAGTTGTGTACGGATGGAAGGACGATGGACGGTGGCAATAATTCACCTTGAGTACGTTGTTCTCTGTTGAGCATATAAAACCTTTGGTTCGAAAATGCCCCGTCTTCGTATGATTTTTCCTAAATGTGTAAATTCAAACTTGAACATCTACTCCTCTAATAAAAGGTTAAACTTTCATATTTTGCATCAAACATTATTAAAATGGCCGTTAACGAAAATGGTTCAAATTATAGCCCTGGGGTATAGATTACATAGCAACAACTTACTATTTATTCTGTGACTTCCATTAACTTTTTAAAGCAATCATAACCTTTCCTTAGCAACCAGTCACTTCAATTGCAACTGTTAAATTACATAAAAAAACAAAAGCAAAAACAGAAAAGCACTGGCTTTCTATAGCAATCATATACGTTCCTTAGAAACCAGTGACGTGAAGCATATCCAATGAACTCCAAATGCATCAGTCGTTAAAAAGGATTTTGTTTCAAAAGCAAGCATAGACTTTCATAGCAACTGTTTACTTTCTACAGCAACCAGTGACTTACGAAACAACCACTAACTTTTCTAAGTAGTGATTGACATCAAACCAACCCTTTTTTACCCAAAGCAATCTCAAAGTTTCTAAAGTAGCAATTAACTGTCCATACCAATCGGTTATTTCAATAGAAACCATGCATTTTCTATCAACAGGTGACTTCCACAGCATATTTTGACTTTAGGCAGAAACCAGTTACTTCGAATTCAAATCCAACAATCGATTTCTTATAGTAACCAGTAATTTTCTATATGTTTTACATGCGCTTTTTTACAGATGCAGATTTGATACCTGATAACCATGATTTTGAAAAAAATACGCTCCCAAATCAAGATTTTTAATTTTAACTGTTTTTATCCTCCGCCGAAAAGGCGGCGGGGATATAGAAATAGTCTCCGTCCGTCCGTCCTTCCGTCCGACATTTTTGTCCAGAGCATATTTCAAAAAAGTATTTGAGGTATCAACTTGAAACTTAATAGGTGAAAAGACCTCATTGAGGAGGAGTGCAGTGCATAAGAATGATAACTCTACCCTGCATATTTTTTTGGTTATTGCCCTTTGTTATTTTTCAAATTAATTTTTGTCCAAAGCATAACTCAAAAAGCCTATGAGATATCAACATGAAACTTCATAGGTGCATAGATCTCACTCAGGAGATGTGCAGTGCATAAGAATAATAACTCTACCTTTCATAATTTTTGAGTTATTGCCCTTTGTTATTTTTCGTACTTAATTTTTCACCTGAGTGGAGCAAAACTCAAAAAGGGTTTGACATATCAACATGAAATGTCATAGGTGGATAGATCTTATTGAGGAGGAATGTTGTGCACAAGAATGATAACTCTTCCCTATACAATTTTTGAGTTATTGCCCTTTGTTCTTTTTCATGCTATTTTGTCCAGAGCTTATCTCAAAAAGTATTTGAGGTATCAACTTGAAACTTCATATGTGGATGGATCTCATTGAGGAGGAGTGCAGTGCACAAGAATAATAACTCTACCTTTCATAATTTTCGAGTTATTGCCCTTTGTTATTTTTCATACTTAATTTTTCACCTGAGTGGAGCATAACTCAAAAAGCCTTTGAGATATCAAAATGAAACTTCATAGGTGCATAGATCTCACTCAGGAGGTGTGCAGTGCACAAGAATAATAACTCTACCTTTCATAATTTTTGAGTTATTGCCCTTTGTTATTTTTCATACTTAATTTTTCACCTGAGTGGAGCATTACTCAAAAAGTGTTTGACATATCAACATGAAATGTCATAGGTGGATAGATCTTATTGAGGAGGAATGTTGTGCACAAGAATGATAACTCTTCCCTACACAATTTTTGAGTTATTACCCTTTGTTCTTTTTCATGCTTTTTTGTCCAGAGCTTATCTCAATAAGTATTTGAGGTATCAACTTGAAACTTCATATGTGGATGGATCTCATTGAGTAGGAGTGCAGCGCACAAAAATAATAACTCTACCCTGCATAATTTTTGAGTTATTGCCCTTTGTTATTTTTCAAAATTAATTTTTTGTCCAGAGCATAACTCAAAAAGCCTTTGAGATATCAAAATGAAACTTCATAGGTGCATTGATCTCACTCAGGAGGTGTGCAGTGCACAAGAATGATAACTCTACCTTTCATAATTTTAGAGTTATTGCCCTTTGTTATTTTTCATACCTAATTTTTCACCCGAGTGGAGCATAACTCAAAAGTGTTTGAGATGTCAACATGAAATGTCATAGGTGGATATATCTTATTGAGGAGAAATGCTGTGCACAAGAATGATAACTCTTCCCTGTATAATTTTTGAGTTATTGCCCTTTGTTCTTTTTCATACTATTTTGTCCGGAGCATATCTCAAAAGTATTTGAGGTATCCACTTGAAACTTCATAGGTGGATGGATCTCATTGAGAAAGAGTGCAGTGCACAAGCATGATAACTCTACCCTGCATAATTTTTGAGTTATTGCCCTTTTTTTATTTTTCAAAATTAATTTTTGTCCAGAGCATAACTCAAAAGGCCTTTGAGATATCATTATGAAACTTCATAGGTGCATAGATCTAACTCAGGAGGTGTGCAGTGCACAAGAATAATAACTCTACCTTTTATATTTTTTGAGTTATCGCCTTTGTTATATTTCATTCTTAATTTTTCAGTTCAATTTTTTTCTCAAAAAGTATTTGAGGTATCAACTTGAAACTTCATAGGTGGATAGATTTTACTGAGGAGGGATGCAGCACACAAGAATGATAACCTACCCTGCATTATTTTTCAGTTATTGCCCTTTGTTATTTTCAGCCATCAGTATTCACATAGGTTTCAAATCTGTAATCACTATAGCCATCAGTTTTCATTACCAAAATACCTCTTAAAATGGAATTATTCTGCTCTACTACATATACATTCTTCCAATGAGCAAACACATTCAGCGGGGGATGGCCATGTTGACATGGCTCTTGTTCTTTTAATGAGAGCTTTTATAGCCAGGTAAAAGGATACAATGACCATCGTATGACCATCTCATTAAACAAACTGTGTCTTTGAAACATATGTTTTGTTTTGAAAATTCCCGCATTCGTCATATTTACAATCAGAACCAATTCTCGTTGTTGCAGCTCATTTTGATTTGTTCTAGTCTTTGCAACGTTATTTTAAAGCATTTCCATGCCACCATGGATAATTTTTATAATTTAAATAATTGAAAGAGCAATTATGAAGTGTGTAAATGTCAATACATATATTTTATTTTACAATGCAAGAAGCAACATTTAAAATTATTCACAGTTAATTATTTTTAATCATTTTATAACTAAGTGTTCACTTTGATGTTATATAAAGTTGCTATACTTCTTACAAAAACTGAAATAACAGATGTGATTGTAATTGCTTTTAGAAAAATGTTTGTTTCAATCTGACAATTCCGAAAAAACAACGGCTGAGGACAATATTCAAAACTCTGAACAACTACAAACACAAGGTCTGTATTTTTCAGTATATGAGAAGCTCTGTCAATATCATGTATTTCTTGGAGCCATTTGAGGCATCAACGGACAAGTAAAGATAAATGTGTACTTCTAACAATATAGGTTTGACAGAAATCTTTGTCAAATAATTAACAATTTTAAAAGACTGATCATATTGATTATATACATTTTTTAAAACACACAATAACACACAATTACACAATCAGTGTCCCTTTTTAAACACAATTTCGTTTCATACATACTATTTTGAATGTTTCAATACATTTAACTTTGAAGGTGACATAAGACAAGCATCCTAACCAAGTTTACTGACAATTGAGTCAAAAAATGTGACGACTTAAGTGTTAACAAAGTTTTTCCATATTTGGGCGGTGTGACCTAGTTTTTGACCCAAGGTGACCCATATACGACTTTGCACTAGAAATCATCGAAACAAACTTTCCGATCAATTTCCAGTATATTTGGATCAAAAAAGTAGCCATTAGAGTGTTAACAAGAGTTTTGTTTTTTATAGCTGCTGTGACCTATTTTATAATCCGAGACAACCCATGTTCGAACTCATCCGAGCAATTACCCAGAGAAGCATCCTGACCAAATTTGATGGCAATTGAGTCAAAAATGTGATCACTAGAGTGTTAACAAGGTTTTTTTTTTAGCTCCTGTGACCTAGCTTTTCATCCGAGACAACCCATGTTCAAAGTCATCCGAGCAATTACCTAGACAAGTTTCCTGACCAGGTTTGATGGCAATTTAGTCAAAATGTGATCACTAGAGTGTTAACAAGATTTTTCTATTTTTATTTCCTGTGACCTTGTTTTTCATTTGAGATGACCCATGTTCGAAGTTATCTGAGCAAATACCTAGATAAGCATCCTGACCAAGTTTGATGATAAATGAGTCAAAAAAGTGACCACTAGAGGGTTAACAAGGTTTTCTTTTTTTACCTCCTGTGACATTGTTTTTCATCCGAGATGACCCATGTTCTAACTTATTCTAGCTATTACCTAGACAAGCATCATGACAAAATTTGATGATGATTGAAGCCAAAAATGTGACCGCGACAGTGTTAACGAACAAGTGTGGACGGACGACAGACGACGGACGACGGACAATCAACGATCCTTGCTCACCTTGGGCTAGCTCAGGTGAGCTAAAAAGGATGTTCATTATCTAATCTATGTAATACTTAATTATTTCTAAAAAAAAGAAGCTCAAGACGACTTCTTTATCATAGCGGTTTTAACAGTGTATCTCTTTTTCATTGTCATAGATAAACAGACATTATTAGCTTGTAACTACTATTATTAAACACATTTATTTCGGCGCTCATTCTTAATTTTGATACGAATACCGTCTTTAATTATGTTTCAGGATATGATGAATTGTACAGTAGCAATTTTTTTGAAATGCTTGAAATACTTGGATTGACTCACAAATATCCGGACAAAATTACGACCAGAGACATACTCACTGTAAATCCAAACGACAACAATGAGCAGGAAAAAGAACATATTTCTATAAGTGATATTCCATGGTTAGTTCTAAGGCGATTGATTTGTTCTAATAGTGAATGTAGGGACATTACAGCTCCAAATGAATCAATTTTCGATGGCATTTTTCAATCAGACAATGCAGTGTCCTTTATTTCTCTCCAGCATGACGATAAACACGATGTAAGTCCATTGGATATATTTTTTATTATTTTCCAATGTTGTGATCCATTTTTGAAACAAATGTGTGTACAAAAACTATATCTATGTAAACTCGCCGTACCTTTTATGTTTACGTTTTGTGAACCAATGAAAAAGCAAAGGTCTGTTCTATCAGTTTGGCCATTGCGATCTTTAGAAATTGAAAATAGGCAAATTGATAAAACTGATGAACAGTGGCAACAAAATAACATACTTGATCTTCCTACAAATATGATAGCCTTTGGAAGGTTAGGTCGCCCCCGCTACTCAAAATCAAAATTGATTAATAGTATTCTTTCAAATGAGGGATGTAAAACTTTTTTTAATATTGACTGTCCGTCTGGAATGACACAAAAATTTATTAGTAACGGACATATTGAAATGTTTTGGTTACCAACGAATGGGGACAAAAAGGACAGATTTCAAGAGGCAATGACATTTATTAATTTAAGGGGTGATATGGAGCAACATTTTGATAAAGATATAGTCAAATTTATCGCAAATTTCGTAGATGCCGTTATACTAATAATTGACGTAGATACAATTTTGGAAAAAAGGAAATTCGTTGAAGATATGCTTAAAAACTTACCCTCAGTAATTCTAATTTTTGCCAACCCCTTAACACAAGATACATTTAAAATAATACAGTCCTTTCAAAATGACGTTTTGTTATGTAATCCAGAAATACATTAACGTGTATTAAGCACACATAAAGGTAGTATTGAACAAAATATTGTTGAAATGGCCTCTAGCATATCAGTGCATATATCAAGTCATATTAAAGCAAAGTGCCCTAAGTCATATCAAACGCGTTTTTCTAAGTCAAAAACAGCAAACATCAGAACTGATGAGGAAACTGACAATTGCAGGCTAGGAAATCTTGAGTCAATGAAAATGATTAATCAAATGAAAAATGACGGCTGTTCAAGTAGTTGGAAGCAAATTCTCACTCCTATTCAAAGTAATTTTTCAAAAAAGTTAGGACAACTTTTCAAAATGCGTGAGCGAGAAAAAGACTTTGAAGAGGGCAACACATTTGATGCTGAAATTAAAAAAGTGAGACAAAATCAAACAAAGTCAATAAGTAAAACTGTTAAACTTTTTGTTAGAATATTGACTGCACATAGAGATGATCTTTACTTACTGAAGTATTTCCTTTGCTGGTTACATTTCTATATAGAAACGGAGAAACGTCAAACGTTGCCTCAATTAATGCTTATTAATCGACAAGCTTGGAGACAATTAAAACTTCTAAAAAGAAACAAAATATGGCGGCAATAAAAAATCAAGAACAACTCATTTCCGAATTAGAAGAAAGAATAGATGAAGCATCGTTTTCAGTAGACCATTTCTTTCGTGAAATTGGAATTATAAATGAAACGTTTTTGGAACTTCGGGAAGACTGCACTAAATTTGGTTTACCATCATTAAATCAAATGTCAAGTGCGGTGGGACGTCTATTTGCTGATGGACATCAGTTGGAACTTATAGATGGAGAGAGTTTTTATATGCCTTATAAATGGATTAAAGCTGTAGTCAAAGAAGTTGATAAATTCATCGGAGCAGGCAAAGTTCTAGCACTAAGTGTGTTAGGATTACAAAGCTCAGGGAAATCAACATTTTTAAATACTATGTTTGGTTGCAATTTTTCAACAAGAACCGGTAGATGTACAAGAGGTATTCACGCCCAGCTCATTGCAGCAGATACTGGTAAATTTAAAGATAAATCATCAAATTATGATTTTATTCTTGTCGTTGACACAGAAGGACTTAGATCACCTGAAATGAGTAATATTCAAAATGAACATGACAATGAGTTAGCAACTACAATAACTGGAATAGGAGATATAACAATGATAAATATAATGGGCGAAAATACAAGCGAGATACGGGATATTCTTCAAGTAATTGTCCATGCTTTTTTGAGACTAAAAATGGCAAACAAAGACTTAGATATAAAAAAGAGCTGTTCTTTCATTCATCAAAATGTTGCTGATACTTCTGCATCAGAAAATATGATAAGTGGATTAAGTAAATTAATCCAAACTCTTGATGAGATGACAAAGGAGTCCGCACGGAGTGAAGGTATTCTAAACGTAGTTTCTTTCTCACAGGTGATTGAATTTGATATCAATGCGCAAGTCTGGTATTTAAAAAATCTGTGGCAAGGAAATCCTCCCATGGCAAGAGTGAATACTGAATACAGTAGAAGGGTTGTAGACGTCAGGTCCAGTGTTTTAAAAAAGGCGTTAAGAATGGAAAACAAAATATACAAAACGTTAGACGATATAACTGAACATGCCCATAATATATGGAAAGGTGTTCTTAATGAGGACTTTGTATTTTCCTTCAGAAACAGCATTGAAATCAAAGCCTACATGGCAATGGAACACGTTGTTCATAATCAACTTTGGCGTCTTGAAAGCTTGATTCGAGATAAATTAATAAAGATTTCACAAAAGAGTTTTGCAAATTGTGATCAGGAAGAAAATCTATATACGGTAGGTAACGCACTTTTTAAAGATATAAATACTCTTCTTCTTGAAGAAAAAGCAAAAGCTGAAGAAGTTATCAATAAATATTTTGAAAATGACAAATACAAAGATATAATTGTACAGTGGCAAACGAGCCAAAAAAGCAATTTTGACTTTCAGTGTCAGCAATTGGAACAAACTGTAAAAGAACAAATACAGAAAGATCTTGAGAAAAGAGAAATAGAAATTTTGACTGTAACTTGTCATGAGAAACAGAAGAAGAGCTTCGAAAAATGTCTATGAAAGTTGCTAATGAACATAAAGGTGAAACGTTAAGCAATGACAACATAAATGAGCTTTTTAATAAAATTTGGCTGTCTTTTGTGAAGAAGGTTAATACGTCTTCTTCTAATGCAGAGAAAAACAGAAAACCAATGCGCGATATTTTTCACACCTGTTTAATAAATATATTTCAAAAAAATTCCCAGGTAATAAGAAATGTTTTGAAACAAAGTAAAAACTTGACACCACTGCCAAATTTAATAATTTTAAAGGGATCATTCCAATACACAGGTATTGATGACAAAGATATAAATTTTAAATGGTATCAAAAGGGAATGCATAAGGTTTTCGGTGGTACTCATGTGATGAGTTACATTGAAACAAAAGTTAATCAGGTCTTTGAAACAATTGATTTCAAGATACAACAATATTGTCAAGTCAGAGAAGAAATAACGGAAATGTCTGTGAACAAACTAATGCATGATTTAGCTAGTAATGTAAATGATATTTTAAAGGGGGATATCGAATATAAGTTTCAGAAGCCGTTTTATGCAAAGATTTATGTTCATGTAAGCAGACATGCTCATTCTGTGTTTGAGAAGCACAATGAAAACTATTTTAAAACATATGGAGCTGCTGCTTGTCTTGAAAAATACAGAGTACAACAAAAGATAAGCTTTGAAGCTCATTTAAGCTGTCGTCTTTCTGAAGATACCCTTTCAAAACTTTTTGTCAATATTATAGAAAGTTTCGCTGAGGAATGGACATTACAAGCGCTTCCGAATAAAGTAACAGATGAGCTTTATGCTTATCTTCCTCCCGTCAAAAATAGAGTCATTATTGAAATATGTACAGATCTTTTAGAACAAAGCATATTCGAAGATTTCATCAAATACATACAGGCTCCAAAGGAGTATGCAAGAACATGGATAACACAAAAAGCGAATGACCGTTTATTTGCACAAGAGTCAAAGCTATATTCAAAATTATCTACATTACTAGTACAAAATGTATTTCTTGAAGTAAATACAAGTGTACGTAAAGTATTCAAAGAATTAGAGGAACAATCAAGTCTTTCTGTTGACCAATGGGTCAAATCATTCCAAACATTTATGAAAGCTTCAGACTTTTCTATTTCAACAGATAGATTTAGGAGTATGAAGAACGAAACAGAATATATTAGAAATTTAGAATTTTTTACAAATGAAATATTAGACAGTTTGAATAAAATAGAAAAGAACGTAATATACCGATTAAATGAGGTTGATGGCAATTCTGTTCAATGGTCACATTCGAGTCCTATAGAACGATTAATACAGAAAATATGGGGATGTTCAGAACAGTGCGCATTTTGTGGAGAGCCGTGTGCTAAAAATGAAGACCACAAAGGATCCGAACACAACTGTGTACAACATCGTCCTTTATGTTGTATAGGAATTCGTGCTTCGGATACTGTATTAGCTACTTTACCGTCGTGTGAATTTCGCATACAATCAGATCAAAC
Source organism: Ruditapes philippinarum (assembly GCF_026571515.1). Classification (NCBI taxonomy): domain Eukaryota; kingdom Metazoa; phylum Mollusca; class Bivalvia; order Venerida; family Veneridae; genus Ruditapes; species Ruditapes philippinarum. Next base: position 239,337 of record NW_026867073.1, read on the forward strand.
ACATACATGCGGTGTCTTTGGTTATCAATGTAATTTTGGTGAACGAAAAGAGTGCGATAAAGCGACACATCGTTACAAAGATTATAAAACTTTCTTAAAAGAATGGTATATAGCCCCATCAGCTGATATGCATGACACTTCCAAATATTGGATGTGGTTTGTGGCGAACTATGAAGAGAAGCTACATAAATATTACGGGTATGAATTCAAAAATATACCTGAATCCTGGTTTGAAATCACAGCAACACAAGCATTACAAAGCCTCTCAGAAATATATTCAGCCTAATTTATATTGAATCTGCAGCGTTTAAATGCAATCTGTTTTCATCTTCGTCGCAAAATAATGCGCTAACACAATTGTTTTGCAATCTTTTGTAGATGCAAAAGATATTTTTAATTCAAGTTTTATTAGATTTCCTACATACGAACACTGGTTCTAGTTGTTGGAAACTATATTAAGACATTTTTGTGCCTGTGAAATAGGGGGTCATTTTATGTGCCTTTATTTATCTCAGATGAACACAATGGACATTGTTACTTACAGTCACTTTGTACAATGTTCAGTTCCAACACGAAAACAAAGACATAGATAATTTCTAAAAAAAAAAGATGTTCATATACAAAAAAAACCCTCTAAATATGCCAAGGTGACCGACGTTTGAGCAAATTCAAAGATGGAGTCTTGCACCAAAACAATAAAAATAGAAAAACATCAAACGGTGCAATATTCTAATATTTGACAAATAAATGTTTTTAAAAAGATATGACAAACTTACTCTCATCGGTGACCATTAGGGTCAGTAATCCTTGAATAGTAGTAATTACGTGTTTTGCGTGTCTTAATCCAAACAATCAGCACATGTACAAACTTTACTTGTTGTAATATATTAAATTGAAATAAGTAAAATCCATATTTTCAATATTTTTGGTAGGGCTCTTTCTTTCTTTGCATATCTTTATCCGAAATTTCCATAAACAATTCCAAAATGTTTCTATTCTGTCATCAAATACTTTTGACAATCGTAAATTCGTATTTTCTTTGTCTACTATTTTATATCGGCATAAAAGTATACTGTAACGTCGAAAATGGCTATGTTAAACTTTCTTTAATACATAGCAATCATATTCACTTGATATAGATTAAATTGCTGCCTTTGAACATTAAAACTTTTTTCATTCAGATTTATAATGTTAGCTACTTCTTTGCATTGCTGATGAACACGTGCATGAAGTGTAATGTGAGTAAAAATGATATTCCCAACGTATTAAAGAAGGGACTAATAAGTTTCCACCAATGTAGCTTATTGTACAATATATATGGTTATATTCTTAAATTGTATGGCTGGAAAATGAGAGGTTTGTTATCAACCTGTCAAAATTGTTTTAATAAGAAACTGGTAATAACCATTTTAAAAATATTTTTATATGATGAAGTAATAAATTAAATATAGTATATACTGTCATATATTAGTATGGTATAGTACACTGTGATAATATTTGATGAAAAATTTATGTCGCTGTTAATTGATGTTTTGTCGGTAATTTATTTCATCGACAAAACAATTAAAATAGGACACAATATATAGTTCATAGAGTCAAAGATATTGTTAGGAATGTTTTAGTCAAATTAATATACCCATCTAAAGGTATGTATGTATTCTATAAAATCGTCCAAGAAATTAGTTGTAAGATATATAAACTATTTTCATTGCTTAAAATTGTAACTATCATAAACATTTAACATATATGTCTGTTATAGATAAAATTGTTCACTTTTAATATAAATATATAGATGATATTTGTTTGTTTTGCATGTAAGATTGAAATATATTTTACTGAGAGAAAATAGAATAACTGGTGTTCAGGAATGAAATATATTTCAATCTTATATGTAAAACAATACATTTTCTTTTTATTTCATGCTTTAGTATTTATTTTTACTGATTTTGCCGCGTAAAGTCGCACATTCCCCTTTATGGCGTCAAAACATCATAACGTCACATCATCAATTTTGAAATATAGTTCTTTTAAATCTCTCTAATTCTGTAACATTTTTAATATGATAAATGATGACATCGACTTTCTTTTCTTGAAGAAGGAACATTTACGTATGACGGCATTTTTCTTTGCCTGTTATTCCATTTAGTTATGATATTCTTTAATTTCATCCGCATTCAGATATAGCCCGGCTCTAGTGAAAATTATATTTTATAAATTTCACTAGTGGTTTATCAGAAAAAAATCATCTGATATATAACAGTGAAACACTGGAAAGCATGAAATAAATGTTAATATCGATGACATTTCTATCAATGTAACAAATGGTGTTGTTTGAATAAATAAGATTAGTTATTTGAAACGTAGAAATTAACAAAATCTTGTTTTTTTCCTGAAATTATAGTGCTTATGGTTTTAGCGTTGATTTTATTTTGAGTTGTCTGCTGGTTTTAATTAGCGAATATAATTCTTATTAATTAACAAATATTGTAAATAGCTGACAATTTTTATTTGTTCTTTTTATGCGTTTTTATACGCGTGTGTTGCGTTTTAACGTTCGTCCTTTCGTGTGTCAGTGCCTCCCTACGTGTGCTTGTTCGTATGTATGTGTTAACAATTACATAAATGTCTACAAAAATGTTGTGTATTGAATGCATTATTAAAAAGAAGTAAATTTTATTCCTTTTTAAGCATATAATATTAAATAGTAGATAGAAGAAAAGCTTTACTACTGTGTTATGTAAAAGATTTTATTCTTTAAATTCTAAAGATCTTTTTGTCGAACATGTGTGTTTTCGCTTTTTCTTGTAGTCCGACAAAATGCTACATAAACTCGAAATTGACATATGTTGTTGTGGTCTAGATTATCTCAAACCAAAAACAGTGGCAGGTTATGAAAAGTAACAAAACATCATTTTCTCATCAGACACTTAGGTGTTTTATATACGAAGTATATTTCAAGCATACATTTTTCAGATTTTTTGTCTAATTTTTTGTTTGCTTTTGCAATGTGCTGTTATTGCTTCCAATTGAATAAAACCGTTTGTAAGTGTACCGTTTTACATTAATTTTGTATTCTTGATAACTACGCAGTAAGAAAAAGGTAAACATCATAAATAATAAAAACTAGTTGAAGAATGAAGTTTATTATTGATTTAAAATGTTATGATTTACTTTCCTATAGTATGTCACAGGATCACAACTAACTGTCCCTTCGTGCTTTAATTTGGTTACATTTTTGGCTACGGGAACATTAGGTAGATGCGATTTTTCAAAGATGTCATACGTTCCGTAAGGTTTATTGTGGCTATGATTTTTTGCACATCAGCTAGAGCTAGGAGATAAATGGACTAGTCATATATATGTACTTACGACGGTCGGTCCATATAGACAGCATCATCTCTTTAAGTTTAAGGTCAATAACACCAAAACTTTCTGAGATTGATCCTTAGGAGATCTTCTTTTAAAGTTGTTTAGAGCAATAATTTCCATAATAGCTCTTGTTGACCTACTTTCCTACTTCCTTGTTTATCATGTACAACTATGAAGAAGGGCATTGTACACAGAGAACATTAACAATATATTTTGCATAAAATTTGGTACAGTGACAAACAGTGTTCATATTCTTGTAATAAACAATAGCTTTCGCGGCTTTTACACAAATAGCTGTCTGTCCTCTATGTCCAAGACACACTTTTTTATTTTCGTGTTGTTGTTGTTGTTATTATTGTTGCTGCTGTTGTTGTTGTTGCTGTTGTTGTGTCAAATAATAATATAAGTTAGTTTATTTTATGAAAAGATGCATGGCTGTTGATTGGTAATTTAATAACCACCATTTTTCTTATTGTTGATGTGTTTTGTGAGAAATACGTAGACTTGGGCTGTTTGAAAAATATATTTAATATAAATGAAATTATAAAAGGAATGAAAAAAATCTTTTTAAGCCCGTAAGGGTTTTGTAAGCAGACCATTTGGTTTACGTTTATAACTTTATATTTCAAATGTTAGCCAATTAATGTATTCGTCACCGTCAAATATCAGAGATTTTCGTTAAGTTATACACTTTCGTTGAATTGCATGTGTCTTGCAGGTCACATAATTGAATAATTATTATTATATTCTATACCAATTATATACAAATTATTATTTAATTATTGTTATATTTAATGATTTTAATTATTAAAATTATAAACCTAATTTTATAAAGTATGCTCTATTGCAATGGGTATTTGACCTTATCCTTCAATCATTATCTATTTTGGAGATAATGATTAAAGGATATTGTCAAATACCCATTGCAATGGAGCATACAATTATAAAATTAGGTCAATTTGATTGGGATAAGCATTGTGTATAGCCGGCAGTTTTGTTTGTCTCTTCTTTGAATTTTATATTTCAAACTTTTCTTAAAATCTAAAATTCCAAAATAATATTTCCTTATTTATTCAGAATATGAAATTGAATCATTTTTGTTTCAGTGATTAACATAATTTTTCATCAGTCGTTCCGGTTTGATTTTCTATCAGTGTATATATGTGATATGATAAATGTAATTAAAATTCTAACATTTGTTTTATAATGTTACCTTTTTACGACTTCATCTCATAATCCTCCTTTTTACGTGTAATTTAATGTGTGATTACCTTATTCAGAACAAAGACCTTTACATATTTAGATACTTGGTCTTTTGTTTCTTATCTACTCCCTGAATCTAATTTCCTACATTTTGTATTTCCCCCATGTTTCCTGTTTCCTGCATGTTTCTAATTATGTCGATCTTTCTTTTTTTACTATGTGTCTTATTCCCTCTATGTTTCTAGTTCCACGAATTATTGTTATATCATCCCTGTTTCTAAGTTCTCTTATGTTTCTTATTTCCACCATGTTCCTTCTTTCTTCCATATTTTTATTATCTTCCCGGTTATAGTTGTTTCCATGTTTCATATTACATTTTTATGTCCCAACATGTTTCTTATTATTTTTAAGTTTCTAAATTCTTATTTCCTCGATGACTTTTATTTCCTGTATGCTTTTAATTTCCTCGATGTTTCTAGTTTCCTCATTATGTCTTATTGTATGCAATTATCTACACGTAATGCTTCTCTAAATAACAAGTTATGATATATTATCATGATCCCATGTAACCTATATGAAGAGAATTAATGTTAAGGTAATTAAAAGAGTATTTGTACTATTATTTTTACATATTAATTTTTCGTATAATAACTAAGAAAATACACATTTTGTTTCCAAAATCTTCCTAATTCACTGATGTGACTTTTTTCTCTTAGAACAGAAAAGGGGCTCCAATGATTTTTTTATTGACAAGTTGGGACGGAAAAATATTTTTATATTTGTACTTTTTTTGATGAAGCTCTGAACTGTGTGTAAAATTTTAATCTGTTCGCACAATCCGTTTTTTTTTTCACAATTATTTATCGTGCAATCTGTAAAATGAAAATCGTTTAATTTTTTACTCACATAGGGCTAAGAATCGCTCGAGAAAACGATTTACATTTCAATTCTCAGTATGTTTTAATGTTTTGTATATGTTTCCGTCTGAAGAGCCACGTGTGAAAAGGAAACAAATTTTATGTTTTCAGATTTTTGGAGCTCCTTTTAAAATAGTCGTATTAAAAGAGTATTTGTACAAGTATTTTAACATATTGTTTTTACGTATAATAACTAAGAAAATACACATTTTGTTTCAAAGATCTTCCTTATTCTCTGATGTGACTTTTTTTTTTAGAACAGAAAAGGGGCTCCGATTATTTTTTTATTGACAAGTTGGGACAGAAAATATTTTTTATATTTATACTTTTTGATAAAGCTCTGAATTGTGTGTAAAATTTCAATCTGTTCGAACATTTCATTTTTTCACAATTATTAATCGTGCAATGTGTATAATAAATAGCGTTTGATGTTTGTACTCACATATGGCTTAGAATCGCTCGAAAAAAAACGATTTATATTTCAATTCTCAGTATTTTTAAAAGAATTGTGTAAATGTTTCCGTCTCAAGAGCCACGTGTGTAAAAAACATTTCTTATGTTTTCCGATTGTCGGAGCTCCTTTTAAAAGAGTCGTTTTATTTATTTCATTGTTGAAACCAAATTAAACTTATTATAAATTGTAGTTTGTATTTAAAACTTGTATATCATTATATTAAATAAAGTGTGTGCGTGTGTAAGACGATGTTCTTTGTTTACCTTTTTGCCCTTCAAATGAATATGAAACAATTATTATAGAAAGCTATAAACTATAATTAATATGTATTTAGACAGTGGTACAGTTGTATCATTTATAGGCAAATTGAGTCAGTAATGGCTAAAGGCCGCTAACCAGAGTTAAGATAATCACCTTGGTTATATTTCTTATTTTATGTCGATTGCAGGGCGAAAATGTATTATATTGGGAAACATCGCAGACATCAGAATAATGTCCAATTTACACCATAAGATCAGCGTGACTTTCCTGCTATATCTATTGGGTTGGCAAGACCGTAACATATTTTCCTAATCATACAGTCTACTTTGTTTGCTGCTACCAAGGCAACTAGTCGGACGGACACAACAATTAATAGATATGTTTTTCCGATAGGCCTACACTTAACAAGTTACTATGCGTTTATGTTTTTACTTTGAGTATTATTGTGTATTATTGTTCAGTAAACATTATCGACAAACAAAACGACATTTGAAATACTGGTTACTGCATTGTTAAGTATTGCAATGACTTTATGTGACCAGTTTATTCTATAGATTTACGTGTTAGACTTTTCAAAACGCAAACAAACAACTGTTACAGATAATGGATAAGAAAAAATCATAATTAATAAACAAATAATGGATAGGAAGGCATAAAATAAATAATGGATAAATAGGCATACAATGACATCATTCTAACTAGCATATGTTTAAGAATACATGCTATAATTACCTTTCCATTACACTTGATATATAGTTGGTATTGCCCAAAACGATTCTTGGTGATTATCTTTGTAACTTTATAAGAACAGAGAGAAATTATGAATATGTTTCAATTAGATTAATATTATAATTGCATAAATAATTTATTGAAGATCTAAATAATATAATAGAACATACAACGTGTTTATATTTTACAATATTTGCATATTCCTTCTTCTGAGAGATAGCAAAACAAACAAAAATGATAAAATATCTACTGATAAATTTTCAAAAGGTTGATTAGTCTTTTAGATTATCTTATCTCATGCTATTCAGTAGATAGTGAAATTAAACAATGTCATGTGGTCCAATTATATTTGTATGTGGATGAAAATATGATAAGTGAATTGGTAATTCCCTAAAAATACACTCTATCGTAATTAAAATGTTTTGAAATCATAATTATGAGCAATATATAAATATTTACCCACGACATATTAAAATTGTAACAAAATTTGATAAATTTACAATATGATTTTTTCAACATGAACAAGATGTCATAACAACATGAAGAACAGCGCATGAAGTTTTGCGGCCAAATCAGTCAAACTACTTTTTAACCGATGAAATGGCAAGACACAAACAGAACATGCGAGTGTTGTCATTATAAGATCAAACTATATTTCGCTCTAGAGCACGACACTGTGTGATTGTAGGAGGTGACTAAATGGGTTCAATTACTGGAGGCTTTAAACCTCTTAACACAAGCAGGCGTGTTTTGACCCCTGTTTTTATCTTCAGTTTGTAACCAATATCATATTTTTTGTTTGGAAAACATATCACTTGAATTATGATGATGTGCCGTAAAACCGAACAAATATATATGTGTTCGCTTTTTACTTCTCTATCATTCAAATATACAATGTCTTATGACGTTTTATATAATAGAAGTACATGCATCAAATGACGATAAGTAACGTGTTCATTTTAATAATTGAAAAAGGCAAACATCCTTTGTTAGGCAATGTAAATCTGAATAATATGATACTTTGCATCAAATTTATTGTACCGATAAGAGCATTAAAAAGTATGCAAACATAATTAAATGAATTTTACAACAGCAAGCCTTATATCGGTATTAGATGTTATGTTGAAAACTTTTTTTATATATCTACATAAAACAGGAATAGAATAATGGAATGTATGGACAGTGAGCAGACAATAAAACTAAATTAAATATCAATAACTTTTTGAAGGGTTGTATTGGTCTTTTGCTATGTTGCTGTTAACAACAAACATCGTGAAAACATGAAGTCACATGGCTTTGATACTATAAGATTTAACTTTGAGCATTTCATCACAAATATCGTTCTCGAATTTGTGTCATCCAACTAAGTGTTAGTTAAGTAATATTGTTCTGCTAAGAAAGCGGTAATAACTTTCAACTTTTTATGGTGAGGAAAATAACAGCTTGCTTAGATCACCTTTGACATTATGTTTTAATGATGGTTTGACGTTATAAGCGGTTTGTGATATAACGTCTCTACAATGCCTGTTTCATACGAAAGCATTTTGCTTGCCACAACGAGTGTATGGCAAACATGTTATCACGTCCATTGTAGAGAAATAGCGAACACCATATATTATGTCGACAAAATTTTCATTTCATTCGTTTTTCTTAAAAGGATGTTAAGTATAGACTGCGGCAATTATTTGAGGCTATTTATTATTATATTTTGTATAAGTGCTAGCATTCTATAATTAGAGCGACTGTATTTGTGATATATACTACTACATACATGAATGTAACGGCTTTGAATAATACTACTAAAGCATACACTCACAGAACTTGTAAATGATATAATATATAATGAACTTATTTTAATAAATTTGAAACGTATATACAATTCGATATTCATTAAGAAGCCGAAATAATTGGTCTTACAATTCGTAGAAAAACTTAAGACTTTCAAACTATAAATCAAGGTTGCATGGGAGTAATAAGAATCTTATGTCCTTAGAATATCACGTCTTGAAGAAAATCTTACCAAACATGTTATTGACATTTTTATCTGCCACTTTTCGTGAAAGTAAAAATTTCGCGAAAGTATGACATAATAAATGAAGGTGACCTAGAGTATTTCGTGATCTTTCTTCCTGTTTAATACAAAAATATTTTATTATTATAATAAAACATGATAATGGAAACATTGTTAATCAGTTATAATTTATTGTTTTATTGTGGTACATATAATAAAAACATCCTTGATTTGGTTCAATCATGTGTTTAACAAAGTACTGATTTTTTTACAGTAATAAGGTGTTAAGGTTTGAACCTATGTAATTTTAATAGCCAACATTAGACATAGTTAGAAGTGCTTCATTATAGATTTCTATTACAAATATCATAACAATTTACCTGAAAATTTATACTACAGCTATCATTAAATGTGATTCAAACGCCCACATGCATTCTTCACGTTTTGAAAAAAAAACTGGTTTGAACTTGACCAATCATTAATAATGTTTCATCTGTGTGCCAGTTATTATTACAATTGAATGATATCTTTAAGAAACTACTTGTTCTATTTTTCTATTTTAGTTTCAATATTTTTGACCTTGTATCTAGAGGGTCCAACAAAATTCCTATGCTAGGTATCTTCATAAGATTGCTAAATGCCAAATTTCAATTGCTCATTCTTAACTCTAGTTATCCTGCATAAACTATATTGCTATTTTTAGTAACAGTGACATTGACATTGACTGAGGTCCAAAAGAAACAACAAGCAAGGTCGCTAAATACCAATTTTGATTGCAATATCTAATTTTGTTTTGGACCATTATTCTATTTCTAGTATCAGTGACCTTGACCTTAACGCTATGGGTAAAAAAGCAATAACATTCAGGATCTTCAGATAAAGCTAACTTTATTACAATATCTCATTCTTAACTCTAATTATTGTCCGGAAACCATTTTCTATTTCTAGTAATAGTGACCTTAACTTAGGGTTCATAAAAGATATCCCAAACGTGGTCTTCACATAATCTTGATTAACAAGTTTTTTATCTTACGTTATTGATCTCAACCCTAGGCTGTCCAACAATTTAAAGTGACCTTGACCTTAGGGTTTCCAACAGCAATCGCAACCGAGGTCTCTGTTTTTGGAAAATAAACATATTATCAAGCTCTTTGATTGCTATTCTATAGCTGAAACAACAAATACATATATTTTTAATGAAAGCCAAATCACATTAAAAATGTATTTGATTTGCATATAAAGTATTATACAAAAACAATATCTTAGCAGTTCGTTTTTTGTAATATGTTTTCACTGATTCTAAAACAAAACCCAGACAAAAAGATGTCATATTGGTGTTGTTGAACAAACACATTTCATAGGGCTCATTACCAGTTCCATGTGTCCCGTCCATACAATGTTTTAGTTTGTGTTATGAAGATAAATATGAGTACTATCAAAACTACCAGTATCGGTGTTTCCATATATTATACGTATCATGTCACCATAAGATAGCCTGTCGTAACCTTGTTTTGATTTCGTATATTCAACAAGCCCAATTAGATTACAACTTGATACTATTATCCATTATCACAAGTTCTTTTGACTCCAGCATAACATAATTATCCGTTATCTATAAGACTTTATCAAGATTAATTTATAAAAGTGTGTAGGTAGCATTTTTTTTCACATAGTTTTATTACAATAAGCAAAATTACACGAACATTGCAGAATCGGTTTATTTTAGTCTTTATATGAGGGATAATGAAGAAGTGCAAAGTCCCATACTTCCCTTAGCACCGGTACTCAATTCACAACACTTAAAAATGCTGGATTCAGTGATCCTGAAGGACCAGGATTTTTTTATATCAACACTAAAGTAAAGTAAGTTGCAATCTTTTACGGCTGCCACACTCATTAAAACCCAGCATAAGGTCGAACGCTTCTAGTATAATTATGAAAACGTTCATCTTAATTCATCCAATGTTTTGACCATGTTTTTACCTCTTTAATATTTCATTAGTTGTTATTTACAACTGCTGATTAAATAGCGCCAGACAAACACAGTGTCGTATAAATTAATTAATGGCCTCTCTTATAAAAGTGTTTGGCTTACAACAGACAGATATACTGCAACTTCGAATCTGTAGGTGAATTGTGTCAATTCAAAATCATTTTCTATGTACAAGTATGTGTCGTTGAACTGTTTCATTTAATACATAAGGTATATGCAATGTTAAAATTGTATGGTCCTTATATGAATGCCGATTGAATATAAATAATTAACCTTCAGATACAAATGTCAACTTTAAATGTATCAATAAACTTGAATGAAATAGTCTGTATTCACTATATTTTTACTATAAAGTTGATTCCCGAAAAAGTTGCAACATAGCATTTCTCTGTTATTTAATACACATCGATAATGTACGTAAACAGAATAAAATATTCCGGAACAAATTATTTAGCTATTTTAGTAGGGTGCCATTCGTTTTTAAGGAAATTAACACAATATTTATTTCATACAAGCATTTTGGAAGTATTCTTTTTCAAAATTCAAACAATGATTTTTGCAGCGGATATAAAGCTTTATACACTTTCATGTATTCATTGACATATAATTTTCGAGTAGGCTGCTTTTTGTTTTCCATTCATCGTCTGCGAAATAATTTTTTTAACTTTAGTTTAGAAATAATAACCATACTAATATTCGAAACCTATTTAAGCATAAAAAATGTGTTAATTTTTTATATGATATCTGTTTAGAAAAGTTGCCATACATTGACATATTTTATGTTACATATGATATACTACAAAACAGTTGCATTGCCTTTAATTTGATTATATACTTAATTGTCTTCCTTTTATATTTATAAACTAAATGAAAACATAATTTAAAACAATAGATTTGTCAATGTACAATGTGACTGGTTAATGTATTCGGAAGACTTTGAAGGGTTACTCTTAATTTGAATTCTATCAAGCAAACAATGTCCCGCTTAAGGAACAAATGAAGATAAATAAAATAACAAAACAATTTATCGGCAAAATTTGAAAATCGTGAATGCTTGAAAACACTTATCTGTCGGAGCCTACAATATTTTTATCTGTACTCCATAAGTTTTATCAAAGTGGCAGTTGAAGCTGTCAATCTGATGTCCTAATTCAAATGTTATCTTGTATAGTCTGTACTGTCCTCAGGTGTTTACATTGTGACATAGAAAGTGTGACCTTTTCATATTGCACAAAATGATATAAGTTCTAACATATTTATTTTTTTCTTCTTTGCATTTAATGAAACTTCAATAATCTGATATGTATGAGGAAAGATCGATAAAAATGAGACATATAAACTGAATGGTTTCAAGCAATATAAGCTTAACAAATGCTTAACATTGTTTGCGTCAAAGATATAATTAAGATTGATAAAGGTATTTTAAGGTTTTAAGTATCTTACATTTTTCTCTTAATCAGATGAGAAAGTTTTACATTTTATTTATAGATATAAGTCAAAGAGTGTAATGCTTGAGACATTACGACCTTTAATATACCGTTAACAACATCTCAACTAGTTCAGGTCAAACAAATCATAAGACCCAGACTTACATATGAATAATTTGTTCATACATGGTAAACAATTTTCAATATTTCTTATACTAGGTTACTTTTAAACTACGAGATCTGAAAGGTTTATAGAGTTACATAAGTTTAAATGATGTTTAAGATTTCAATGGCTTAGTTTTATTTAGTACATTAGGTAAACGTTTAATATGGTTGCTTATTCTAAAGGCTTGCAGCTTATATGGTCGGATTGTACAGGTAGGTTTTCGTTTTAAAACTATGTATTATGTTGGTTTTATATCTTACAGCTTTACTGCTTTACTGTGAATTCAAGTTTCATGTCAAGCGTTAGACTTCTTTATCAGGAGTATCTATTGTCACAAAAATCAGTTTGGTGCGGGAGGAATTATTGTTATATGAATCTTTGAAATCAAGACTTAAGTTTTCTTTTAATTTAACGAATTAACTATAGCTTCCCGTATAACGCACAAAAATGATCGTTTATCGCTTTAAATTCGTTTCATATGTTTTGATGATATTTTTATGCAAGATGTCAAAACTGGTTTTTCATGGCAAGTGTTAAACCTGAAGAGAAGTACGGAGAAACTGTTCACAACTTCCACAAAGCACCTAACAATAACTGTAGTGGAGTTGAAATTTCACGGTTTTCAGATCATTTTTACAGTAAATTAATACAATACATGTAAAAAAATCAGTTCAGCCATGCTTTGAAAATAGCTCGATTAAAGCTATATATTCGGTAAACTGAAGCTAAACTGATTGGGAAAATGTTTCCTTTTAGTGAACAAATACGGTTCTATATCAGGAACCGCTGTATTCTTTGTATACAGGCGAAATATAAATTTAAATGAAATTTGTCGTGTTTATGGAAACAATGAACTTCTTTTCATCTGTCTAACGGTAGTGTAAGAAATTAAGGTGGTGTGGATGTAGTTAAAGATGCATCTCATGCACGCCGTCCAAAAACTGCATCTTCGCCAAAAATGGTTAAAAAAGTAAAAGATTTGATTGCTACTGATGCAAGATTTACAACTAGGTCTATTGCTAAATGTGTTGGTATCTCTGTAGGAGCCGCTGATACTGTTCTCAGACGTGATTTAAAAATGCGAATGATAAGTGACAGCCCATCTCCTTACAAAATAGCTAAACTCGGGTAAGAATCTCCAAACTATTGTTAAAACAATTCCCGAAATACAACAATCGATCTTTCACAAATATCATCACTGGCGATGAGAAGTAGGTTGACTTTTGTGAGCCAAGCGAAAGATACATAACAAATATGGGCACCCAAAGGAAATCAAAGACCTTGCACAGCAAAACGCACCATGAGCGTCAAAAAGGTCATGTATGTAATTTTCTTTACCAATCGAGATCCTGCTATTCAAATTGTCGTATAAAAGGGTAGGTCCGTAAATGCCAAGTTTTCAAACGCAAGGTCTTTCGTGAATTAAAGAAATACTTAAATAACCGTCGACCAGCAACTGGTCTCCGTTGTGTCAGGTTGTTGCACTGCATTACACTGCTTCGTCACACAAAGCGGCAATTGTACACGAATATCTGAGACAGGAAAAGGTTGTCGAGCTTCCTCGCCCTTCCTTTTTGTCAGATCATTCCCCTTGTGTGTTTTTTCCTATTTCCGAGGGTCGAAAACACCTGATCAAACAAGAAAAACCAGTGTTTGAACAGTATACAAAGAAAAAAATAAGAAAACGCATTTAAAAATTGGATTAAAAGAAAAAAACTTTGTATATCACATGGTGGTGAGTATTTTTAAGGATTGAGATAATTATTTTGGTACTGTTTGTTAAGCACTTCTGAAAATTGAACCAGATGTATTCATATTTAAACACCCCTCGTATGCGGCTAGTGTCGCAAAACAAATTCCCTTATTGTTTAAATGAATATATCGTTATTGTATCATAGTTTGGAGACCTTACTGTTGAAAATGTGTCAGGGTTAAATCGTATACATATACATGCACAGTGCGTTACTAATACCCGCACTCCAGAGCATGCCCATTCATTGGCTCATTTTTACTGGGGTTTACATATTGTGACGGCAGAGAAAGGGAAAGCGACAGAAATATCATATTCAGATGTTCGTTCATTGGTTCATTTTTGCCGGGGTTTCATATTGTGACAACAGGGAACGTGTTTTTATGTTTGACTATGATACAAAAGAGAAAGAACACCAAAACACTCGGTAATCTGATTAATACTCGGGGGCTACGCCCCCTCGTACAAATCAGATAACCTCGTGTTTCGGTGCTCTTTCTATTACTTAACCCATTACGCAATAAACACGCCTTTTAACGCCTTTTGCACCGTCCCCCCCCCCTTTTTTTTGTTGTCTCAAATTGTGAAAAAGGGCCTTATTTAGATCCCCAAACACTTGTTTTTGTTTTAGAAATGTAATTTTAAAAATTGACCACTTTGTCGGCGCGGTCCTCCAACCAAACGATAAGGGGGATGTGCCCCATTCTGTTTGGGGGCGGCAGTCCCCCTCACCGCCAAGAAAACTTGGACTTGTGAGAGGCTAAAAATTACCCCAGATCGATTATAAGGTAACCTGTAACCAACGCTGAAAAGC
This sequence comes from Ruditapes philippinarum, assembly GCF_026571515.1. NCBI lineage: Eukaryota > Metazoa > Mollusca > Bivalvia > Venerida > Veneridae > Ruditapes > Ruditapes philippinarum. Next base: position 254,431 of record NW_026867073.1, read on the forward strand.
TTTTGACTATCTCAATTCATTGAGAAGTTGCAGCACTTTGAAACAATTTTGATGGAAAAAAATCAACGCAAAATAGTGATTTTTGGAAATATTGAGATGTCCCCTCGTTGCCATTGTAACAGGAAAGTTAAGCCTGAGTATGTTCTTGCAAATACTATGGACCAGTCAATACTTGTGCCAAGTTTGATTAGTATTGAAGCAGATTTTATAGTTTTACAGCAAGTTGAACTTGTAACGGGAGAATTTTCAATGAAAACAGCCATTTTTCACAAAATGCTCATGAAGTAATTGGTTAAACATAGTCGCAAAGGAGAGCATCTTTTGGTTCACTTAGATAGCATATTAATGTCACAAATCTGAATGTGACCTTAACATTGAAACAAATAAATGGCATAATTTTTGTATTTATAAGATCAATCTGACATTTATTCGAGAGTAATGATGAATGTTTGACACAGTTATACCCATTTAAAAATGAAAATTTAAGTTGTACGTAGACACAGGTTTCTCGGTAGATGCGTGTCAAGTGGACTCTTCCATTTGGATGAAAAGTTAAAATTCAAGGTAGTGAAAAAACACTGTCTCGTCTGCTTTTTAAACGTTCATTTGACAAAGAATTGGCTCTTTGTGTATAGTTACATTTATATTGACTTTAATTTAGGTTTTTACATTAGTATTTCTTCTCTTTTATCTTTTATCTTGACAAGACTAAGTCATAACAAATTAAATATATACATCCGCATATGAAGAGATTCAGGGTATTTCACAGTGTGTTTTTGCCTTGGTAGTGTTACCGGAATGGACAGGCCATATGCTGAAAGAAAATCTTTATTGGTCAAGGGTTGGAGACATTTTACTTTAAAAGTTAAATTATACTTTATGCCTTTACTTTTTCCCAAGAACAATTATAAATATTTAATAAATTCTTTGGTGATTCTTACTCACTGTAAGCAAATTACCCGTTAATTATTTAATTTTACAGTCAACAGACTCAACACTAATAAGAAGCTTTATCTTTGTATGTAAGCATGTAGGTCTATGTTTAGCGAGTTCTTGAGCTTTATGACTTGTGAAGATGTGCGTTCCCCGCTATCCTTTGAAAACATCCTCATTGTATATAAGATAATTTCTAATCTACCTTTGTTTCGTGTAGAGAAATTTGCTTTTTTTTGGCTAAGAGCATGATATACTGGTACAGGATTGATAATCACTGGCTTTGTGAACTTTTCGTTTATATAATTGGTATTTAGGACTATTAAAAGGTGGTATCAAGCCCAACATAAGGAAATATAAGAAAATAACACATCATTTACATATTTTATTATTTTCATAAGTTCTATGATAAAGTATTGAAATATAATTTGCAGCTAAAAATTATATTAAAAACGATCTCTGCCAAAGGCTCAAACCGACAACAGCATATTAGTTAAATTAAGGTCCTACATGTACCTCTACACTAAATGAAAATCTAAATATGATACATGGACTCAAAGTCACCGCTGATAAATATGCAGTCTAACTGATAAACATTGTGGGCAGTTCAACAATGACATTTTATTTGCATGGGTCTGACTTGGCACCATACCATGTAGAGAATAATTTAGACTTTGACCTCCCAGTGTGACCTTGATCTTTGAGGTAGCGATCGAAGTGTGGGCATATCATGCCGTCTGATTATCATTAACATTTGTGCAAAGCTATTCTAAAAATCTCTTGATTGATGAAAAGTTTTATACCGCACACAAAACATACAAAACAGACAATGTTAAGCTTAAGAGTGACTTTGATATTGAAGGTAGAAATCTGGCTGTTCCACATGACACATGGTCCCATTATTGTATTTGTGTAAAAATGTAGTCAAAATTTCTTAAACAATAAAAAAATTAAAGACTGCACACAAAACATACCCTATGAAAGACCATGTTAAGCTTTGACTTCTAAATGTTGCCTTGACTATTTTGATAAGGTTCTGGGTGTTATGCATGGTTCATTGTCTTATTATTGTCAACATGTATGCCAAGTTTTTTTCAAAATCCCTTGGTGGATAAGAACGTTATGCACTGGAAAAAAATACCCTTTAACAGACTATGTTAACCTTTGATATCTTACTGCGACCTTGACCTTAGAAGTAGGCGACTGGTTTTTTTTTGCATGACACATTGTGTCATTATTGTAAACGTTTGTGTCAAGTATTTGCAAAATCCCTTCATGGATAAGAAAGTTACGGACCGGACACTGTATGTACCACCAAAAAGACAATGTTGACCTTTAATTACCAAGTGTGACCTTGACCTTGGACGTAAGAGTCCGGTTGTTGCTTATGACACATGGTCTTCTTAAAACTTATAACAACTATTTGTATCATTTTGACCGCCCCTTTTTATCTAGTTTTCAACGACCGTACAAATAACTTCGGAACGCTTAGTTTGTCATTATCAATCCAGTACGCCTAGTGTTTAAATCTTGAATTGGTTAGAAGCTGTGTCAGGTAAGTGTCTATTTTTCAATTATAAATAATTATTTCCAAATTATCTTTATTTACTTTATATTATGTTAGGGTTGTACAATATGAGCTTAATTACAATAAAGCAGCATGCCTCCTGATAAATGCTGACTGTCATGCACATTTTAACATATATTAATATATTGTAATTGGACCTATAATCATGTTAATTACCAACTGAAATTCAACTCACTGTGTTTGTCACGCAGTGGAAATTAAGTGAGAAATACAGGTAAAGTAGTCCTTTATCGCACACAATATTTTATTAATTACCTGAATCTTGAATTTTTTCACTTTTTTTAAAATTCTTGGCACACTTTTCTAATGTTTAGTTTTCTTGAAATAGCTTGACTCTGAAGGCATGCAGCAATGATATACTTGATTATGCAGAACAACTGAATCCGTTCAAATAAACAACACTTTCATATATTGGAAAATGTAAATTAAAAAAAAGATTTTATATATTCTATCGTATGTCAAAGTAACACATATTATCAGCAAAGTGTAAAATAACTATTATACAAAGCTTAGAAAAATTGACAAGTGATAATTTGTCTTTTAAGCTCGTGAATATAATGTGATATGTTCTGAACAATTTGTATTGACCTATTTTAGTAGGTGTAACACCAAATTTCATGCTGGCAAGTTTGAAAATTTTGAATAAGTTAAAAACCTTTATGCAGAATATTTTTGTTATATTTCTCAAAGAAATTTTATTAAAAAATGCTATAATTTTATAACATGTTTATGTGCAATCAAAGAATTGTTTAAGCTTGCAAACTGCTGTTTTTTCTTTTAGATCTGTATTTGAGTTCGCAAATATTTTTAAATACTTTTCCACACACATTAGTACTGTGCACTTTATACATATACTGTTATCATAAAGTCTGAATTGATATAATTTGAATAAAGTACGGCACAACTGGTACAGGATTAATATCTATTTATCTATCTACTTCATGCTCTTATGTGATAAATCCGCACGTTTGAGGGAAATGAAAATAGTACACTACACCTTTATAGCTTAATTTGTAAGTTTAAATAGCTTAAAAGATATACTTTGCTCAGCCTTGAGTAACAGAAATCTCATAAAATCTATGAAGTGCGTACCGAGTATGTCTAATTTGATTATTAAAAGAATGAATAGACTATGTCGGGGAAGCTGCGTTCCCTATTACAGAACATGTTAAGAAAGTATTTTCGTAAAAAACTGACAGGTTGAAGATAAAAAACGGTTTTTTGTGTGTAGAATTTTTAACATTTACAAGCCTCTTTTACGGGGCTTGAATAATAATATTTGTCAATTAAAAAAGTAGTCAATTTTTTCAAAGGTTCTATTTTTTCTGTTTTCTTAAATTTCGGGTACGTTAATCGGAATATCATAGATATATAAACGCATAAAGGTTAACATTAAACGACAATCTAAATGATCTGTCACTGTCTTGAATTGTATCCTGTATTATGATAACAAGAATGCAGATAATATTTGATATGGTCTCTTAACCTAGATTTATTTGATGATCTCTGAGAATTGAAATTTTAGCTTTTAACTACAAATTTGTTTTTGAAACCAGCAGACAAAGCTGAAAAATGTATGTTCATCATTTAATGCATTCATCTAAGATTTACTGGTCACCTGGGTTTAGGCCCGGTCAGGGGTGAGAACAAAAAACATTAAATTCGTAGCTTAGAATCGGTTGGTTCTAGGAATATATTCGATGTTGTTCCAAAAAGATTATAGCTTCTAACGCAATAGAACTAAGTATAAGTATAAACTAAACTTAACTAACTGTATGTCGTTGGTCGCCGATTGAAATTGGTACGCGAGTTTCACAATTCAACGAGGCCAGCTAGAAAATAGCCGATTTATTGACGAATAAGAAATTTTAAAGAATAAAGAAGTTTCCCCGAATTATAACTTTTGCTTGTTTTCTGCTTTCATTTTTTTTCGAATTAAACAAAAAGTAGATCTATATCAAAAGCCTTAAAATATCGATAGATCTGTTTATTCTCAAGACCGCATAAGAAAAAAATCAAAAACAACTTTTTTCAAATTTTGAATTGAAATCATTTTTCTATGATGATTGATAATTATTTTTACATTATTGTATGATTTTGATAAAATTACATTAAAGTAAGCAACAGGAACACGTTGTTCTGAATATATGTAAACAAATCCATGATGATAGGAATTCGAACTCGTGACCACCCGCTAAATTAGGAACGCTTAAGACCACTGTGTCAAATACTCACTCAATTATTTAGAGTTATACATGTATTTTGAATATTGAACTTGATCAGTCAGTTTCAGAATTAAATAACACTTAATTGATATAATGATCTTCTTGCGTTGTCAACTTGAGCTGAATAAGCTGTATACATTTATCTAAAAATACACATGTTATGTGTTTTGGATATTTCGCCGGCATTAGCTCTGATATGTATAGCTAGACTGTGAAAATTGTTAAATACTCGTATATAATTGAAAATGGTGTTATGTTCTAGAATCTTTATTCGCTTTTGATACGTGCACATAGACTAGGTATTTTTTTATATTGTAAATTTGTTATACACTACATCAAGTTACAAATATTATAAAGGTTTACATTTTCATCAAATATAGTCAAGGCTTACATATACAGCTATATTGTTACAAACTTCTAAATCTAATCAAAAACTTCATCCAACAGTCAATAAAATCAAACATAGGTTTGATTACTACATACCAAATTATCGTAAAGGAAACCTTTGTCAAGCGGTTGTTACTATTCTATCATATTTACATTTCTTTATAAAAAAAATAGTTGAAAACAATTATAAATACGTTTTCTGTGTATATATGTATATCTTCATTTCGTCAATATTTACCCAATAATACTTTTTAGGGTGCCACTCCTTATTATTTAAGCTATAGATATATTACATGAAACTGCAGTCTTTCAAAATTATTATGTGAAATGAATATTATAAATATGTTCAAGGGAATACAAATATATGCATTCAAAGAGAACGACGGTTTTATGTCACTTATGAATAAAACTTTTTATATTTGACATTTTTAAAGAACATAAACCAATTATGCTTTACTTCGTTAAAATATGTATTTTATAAATATGATTTGACCCTTTTTTAGATTATCATCATGGGTGTCGATATTCAAACTTATCGTGGAAGAATTGGTTGTTTCAATCGAAACCTTGGTACTGATGTTTTGACTACCATATATATAGCCGAATTTACCCGAGGATTAAAGACTATTGGAGCAGTTGTATTCATAGGTATTTTGTTGCTCTTGGCCGGTATTGAGCAAAATCCTGGACCGATTTCAGGTAAATATAGCAACCATAATAAGCAAATGCAATCATGCTATGGCTCATAACAGGTCCGCGCAGCTTAATATAACGTTTCCTTATAATATTTACTTTATCTATAAAAATGTAATTGTCGCAAGACCATACGACAATAGTAATTAAACAATATGCTTACGATGGACATGTTTTAATTGAGAGATGGTGTAACTTGTCAGTCTATTGTGTTCAATGAATATTTTATTTTATGTAATTGCCACTATGTAACATGCTAACTTTAAATGTTGTAAAGTATTTCAACAATAATAATTTGTTGTTTTTTTTTTCAGAAAAGTACATTAAATTGATAAGGTTTCTTCAAAAATGAGATACGTAGAGTTGTGTAATGTAAATCATATTTAATGTAAACAATTTTATTATAGAGTCAACGTCTAAACGGACGCCTGCACATACTACAATCCTTAAAGTTTGCGGCTTACCAAAAGGCACTAGAGAAGATTCTTTGCTAAGCTTTTTTAAAAATTTGACACAACCACGGGATGGAAATGTTTTAAGAGTACATATTGATGAGAATGACTTATCCGCACTTGTTGAGTTTGATGAGGCGGAAAGTAGGTAATTACATTTTTAACATTACACAAATCGCGTGCTTTATATCGGTGTTTACTTAATACACAAATTTTTGTCTGCAAAATTACCCTTGACAAAGGCGCACAATTGCATTTAAGAGCAGATATCTCATGACAATAAGACAGATGACCGAATAGGTCTTGTTTTATATCGCAACTTAACATCACATCGCAAGGTCTTGTTTTTGTTTTCTGTAGACTAGTCTATTTTGTTTATTATGTCTACATAAAAACAGTATATAACGTCATTCATTTCCGTGAACACATAAGTAATATACTTTAAGATATCCGGTTGTGTCACATAATGAAAATATATCAAAAGGTAGTTGTTCTTTGGGAGAGGAAATGAATTTTGAATTAAAAATGAAAACAAAGATAAGGAAAAGGTTTAGTCACAACATTTAACAATAGAATTATATTATGCTTAGATTTGTTTTCTTTTTTACAGCTTTACAATTAGTGTTGAAGGAAAAAACAATTAAGATAGATGATAAAGACGTATCTATCGAAATATACTGTGAGTTGTTATTGTCAAATACTAATTAAATACAAGTCATTTTTATTCGACACTGAAAAATATGTTACATCCGTACTTTAGTCATTATGTTGCAAGTCACGGACTTTCTCTTTGGTATTAATCCACTCATGTCCAAAAGCACATACTATGAAATTTGAAAAAAAAAAACTGTAGTAGATCATCCTTAGCATTTAACATACAAATAGACAAATGTACCCATAATTGAATAAAAACCGATATTTTGTGAGTCCGTTTTCAATTAAAGCGTTAACATGTACTGTTCTGGAACTTCTAAAATCCGATAACTTCTTACTTCGAACATTTTCCACTAAATGATAAATTATAATTTGATTTAACATTATGCTATTGTAACAACAAATTCAGTTATTAGTGATATTGGAATTTTGTAGAGTTTTTAACTTTTTAAAACTTCTAATAATTTGTCATTGTATGAATTCAATCAGCTTCATAAAATTTTCAACATGTCTGCTAAAACATTTATCAATGTCCAATGTTCCTACGTGTTTAGATAATTCCGAACATCTGAATTCCGGAAACCTCCACATTCCAAACTTTTTGGCGAGTCCCACAGTTCGGTTTTCAGAAGTTACACTATATTTCATTTCTATGAAATATTGCCCAATCAAAACGATTATTCTGAGAAAACGGAATGAGTGAATTATCTGAAAGTTGGTACACAAGTTATTGGTAAAACAATTACATCAAATGATATAATAAAAGTCTTTGAAAGAAATTTTCGATTCCGTTATGTAAGATAAAACGAAGCAGTATCCCTTTTTTCAAATTTTTACAAAACAATACAATTAGAATGCATAACGATACTGTATAAGATCCGTTGCAACTCAAGTATATAGACAATGTGTACATATTATTATCTCTTTTTTTTTCTTACAGAAAGTTATTTCATTAGTTCCTCCTATTTCTTCTTGCTGAGCATGAGTTCATAACATAACATAACCTGTTTGTGTCCATTAATACGTATAGTAAGAGTAAAATGCAGATTGAAAATTTCAGTTGATGAATCTTCTGTGGATGAAAATAATAGCTCACAAATTGACAATGCTGACGAAGTCTTCGAAGATATAACCAGCGATGAAGAATTAGGTTCCGATTATGAACATGTAAATAGGCCAAGCACCGGTATGTTCTTTTCTAATCACTCGTTGCATTTCATTTTCATTATGGTCATTATATTTTTTCTATATCGGTGTTAGTTACTTCATATTATACGTATGTAAAATATAATGGTAAAATATTCAAGTAACATATGAAGTTTTAAACCTAATTTAATTAAGAACCTTCAACGTAGATTTTAAAAGATAGATATAATACATTGAAGATATGAATTTAAATGACGTCCACCAGGGTGCATTTATATGTGAAAAACATATATGTTACTGTTGGGCAATTTGACCTAAGACTAACTTTCGGTAGACATTTTAGCTACTTTCCGTAATTTATCACAACTTACCAACCGATTTTTAATAATTAGTATAGTTCTCGAAACTTGTATTTATAATTGTTACCTGATAGCCTACTGGTAAGTACAATGGCTAGCAATCGTAAAGTTGCAAGTTCGAACTCTCGACAAAATATGTAAACATAGTTATATAACTTGATAGAGTCATGGCATTTTGTAATTGTGAAAAATATAAGCAGGCGAGCCCTTGCTATGACTTCAACTTGATCAAATATATTAAAATGCAAGACTTTACCTTGAACTCAGTCTCCCCCAACTCAATCAAAACTTAAAGGACCAGTATGTTCCTTGTAAATATGAGATATTGGTAAGAATAACACAAATGCTATATAAAAAGTGTAAAAAATATATTTTCAGCATTCGTGACCTTGATCAAACTGAATCCAAAGGATGCAAGTTATCATCCTTTCAAATAGAAGCACATCATGAATTTAATACCAAAATAAAGGCTGTTCAAGCAAATGTGTAGAAATCAATAATTGGCACCCTTGACATTGACCAAATGACCTTTACCTCAATCCAAAGGAAGAATATCATGCAAATTATTTTCCTATTAAATAAAGAATAGATTGGAAAAAGTGTAACATCTACTTATAGCACTGGCGACCTTGACCAAACTGATACCTTACACCATCAAAGGGAAGGCTACTTAAGCAAGTTATTTTCCTACCAAATATTAATTAAATCAGTCAAGTAATAAAGGTTGTATAGACTTAAGTGTAAAAAAATCTATTTTAGCACACGTGACCTTGACCAACTGATCCCTACCTCAATCTTAAGGAAGAATACCAAGAAGTTATTATTCTACCAAATATGAAATACATCTTTCAATAGATAAAGGCTGTATGATCAAAAGTGTGAAAAATCTATTTTCAGCACAAGTGACCAAATGACCCCTTACTATACCAAAAGAACCAGGACTTTCCTTGACATGTTTGTATTAAACATTAAAGACATCAATTTAAAAATAAAGGCTGTATGAGCAAACATGTTTAAATTTATTTTTTTGCATCGGTGACCTTGATCGTGACCCTTAGACCCCTAACTTAACCAATAAATTATAGGAACATTAACGGAATGCACCTACTAAATGTGAAAGATATCATTAAATAAATTAAGCGAGTAGGAGAAATTTGAGATGAATCCAACTTGCTGGAACAGGTTATTCAGACAAGGCCCTATATTTAAATTGAAAAAGGGTAATAACCGGGAAAAATGGATAGCATATTTAACTTGCAATACCATGAACTTTATATTGATATAAAATATAGAAATTATAAAGCCATTCGTATAATTGCAGTTTAGGTGAACCATTATTCATTTTTAAGTGCTTAAAAGAGCAATAACTTGGTAAATATGGAAGCCATAGTTATGTAACTTGTCAAGATCATATACTTTCTATTGATTAGTAAGTGTGTAAGCTATAAAGCCATTGGTACAGGTAGAACTTAAGAAAACTCCAAATTGCCGTTCTAGATTAACCTCGTACGGACATACGGACATACAGACAGAATATCAGACAGACGGTTAAGTAACTGTATGCCGGAGGGCATAAAAATAATATTTCATTAGGATTCGAACCCACCACTTTCAAATCAAAACTTAAAATCTTGACTCCTTATCGTTCAAGTTTGTTATGTGTTTTGTAATATAATATGTTAACCATGTATACCGTTATGTTATGCTTTAAAATCTGCAAGATTTCCTTTGGAATACGATAATTAAAGACAAAAGCTCCTTGAATATTTAAATGTCTAAGGTCAATATTGCCTAACAATATCAATGGCTACATATCAGATTTGTTGATAGGTTTTGTGGATTAAATGTTTAAAGATCCTGTATGTTTTGTGATTGGTATTGTTACTGTGTGTATTTTGCACTTGCAAAAAGTTATATATGTATATAATTATGCAAATAAAACAATTTTCAAACATCGAAAAATATGTAAAATGTGTACTGCAAATAGTTGTGCACATTTAATCAATAAATTACATGCATTCATTTCTTATTGGACAATTTGACTTGGGTAATATCTTTATAAATGATGCTTATTTGAACCACAATATTGAAAGATCTTAATTTGAGCATCATATTTATGAAATAAAATCATGAAAAAAAATGTGTTACAGGATCTTTTAGTCATACAATATTGAAGCCGGTCTCGCCTAATGGCCCGATTACTATAAAATGACGTTCAAAATATGTTGACTCTTTGCATTTGAAGATGGACTCCTACTGCCCTTCAGCAGAAAAAAGGACTGCATAATTATAATGCGCTTTTTTAATGGGGAGTGACATGTATTACTGGTATAACGGGGTTCGAATTTCCAATGAAAAACTGATATAATAGGACTCGTTAATTTGATTTTATTTAAAAAATATTTTGCTCATTTCGTCAATTTGAACAGTTATAGCTTTAAGTTTAACCGGCAGTACACGCCATACACCTTCTAAATGGCATATTGCCAAAATGGTTTCTTTGGTCTGTAGATGTAAGACAATTGATTTGTTAGACGTCGATGGCATTTCAATCAAATATCTGGTAAAAAAGTGATCCCTCGGAAGCATTAAGAAAGCAAAATCACATAAAAATTGCAGACTCGGATTGATTGAGCCTGAACTTGAGGAAAAATGATAAAGTGCAACATTCCATCGCGTCCCCTAGCACAGGCTTGAGCGGTACTCATTTCTCAATATTTAAGTGCTGGACTCAATGATCCGAAAGTTTCTGTTTATACTGAGCTAAAATGCAATAAATGTTACACTGCTTTAGTTATTGCATTCATATGTGTGACTAAAATGTGTATATATATATTAGCAAAATCTTTATCATATATCTTTATACAGCCAAACGTTTGTCTTTTCGATAGTTTAGGCAGCAGAATAAAGTAAGAAAAAATAACGATTCTGGTTTGACTGCGGATTGAGTATATCTAAGATGTAGGGAGCACTATGGTATTGTCATTATGGACTTATTATGTGGACCTATGTACTCATTGTTTTCCTATATTGTATAAATATCTCACGAGAAAATATGCGCGTACTCGACCCTTGATATTTCTCAATCCTTGTGCCGATACATGAAGAAAATGATGAACAAAAATTTATAAAGGACTGTTTTGTTTGTTTTAGTAACTAGAGTGGTGTCATATATTGGACGTACAATTACAAAAGGTCTTAGAAAACGTTTTGACTTCTTCAAGTCTACAGCAATATCTGGTGTACAAGGTAAACTAAAACGATATTTGTTTAGGTCAATACTGACAAGCTGAATATTGATATATGAATGATGTTTGACTTATGCATGTTTGTGTATGTGATAAGGTGCTAGATATACTGTATTCAATTTCAAATGCATTCTTTGAAGTATTGCTCATCTTCGAACCGTGCACTTCTTTTGAGTTAGTTTATATATACATCTATTTATTTTCTCCCGATAGTACATCAGTGAATTACAACGCCTTTGAAAGGCAACAAAATTAATGATTTGTATTGATATTTGTTCTTATTATGTTTTATTTACATGTGATGTTTAGATTAAACCTCACATGCACTAGTCACATGTTGTAACCGTGTCCATTGATAAAGTTTTATTACAAAAGTCGACGCAAATTCGTAAGCAGCTTAAGGACGGCATTCTATATGCAATATATTCAAAAAGGTGCCAGAATGACGTCATTTTAAACTGATATGGGTGTGGTTTGAAGAATTAATAATTCAGCACTTATTTAAACACAATAAAATACAGTCTGCTTCGTAGGTTGACATTGTTGAAACTACTAAGTTACTGTAGGGTGTGATGAAAAACAGCTCAATATGGCTTACTGCCTTCGTGGTCAATTTCTAAGGATCAAAACTCCAAACAGATGTTACATAACCGATAAACACCGCTGAAACCAATATTATTTCTAAGCAAAAAAAACTTTAACGATCTGTAAGATTTTGACAAATCCTTACAGAATGATTAATGGAAAGTGTAGTTGATTCCAGCTTTAACTAGTAATTTAAGTTAGACCGAAACCTCAGATCTTGATGATTTACGGTATGCAAACATGTAGATAAATAAGATCTACAACATTGGCATTATTTGCAAATAAAGAGCGTTAATTTGACGTCAAAGCATACCCTATGGGCGGCGGAATTGCTTCTTTTTATTAATAAATTGTCTGTTTTTTATTAATTTTCATTCTGTTCCCTTTGTTTGAATTTTATGTTTTATGTTCAATAGACGTCTTTGGACAAATTTTGTTGACTATTATGCAATTGTATGGGTAATTTCCATCCTATTTGACGTACACATCTTTTATAAGTATCGCGGTGTTTCGAAATAACAATTCAACGCTGTAAAGTTTGCTACCATTCCTAACATCTAGTGAAAGGAAAATATTAACGCAATAAAATACAATATTGATACGTAAGTTATTCTTCTAGAACTGTTTTGAAAAAAGTAAATAGCGAGCAAAACGTAATGATTGTGGTGGCGTCAATATACGTTGTGCTTTAAAGTATATATTGACTAACAATTTTCAGGGACTTTGAAGTTGTTTTTTTTTCTAAATTATTATTTTCTCATTGAAATACATGCCCTTGATGAGCACATAATTTTAAAATGTTTAATACTTTATAATTAGTGCTTAATTATTAATAATAAATAATGCATTTTATTATAATTTTTCCTAACTTTATAGTTAGTGTTTAATTATTAATAATAAATAATGCATATTATTATAATTTGTCCTATTTGCTGAACGATGTATCAAGCATCTTTCAAATTATATTTCTACAATTTGGTCATTGAATAATTCCAAGCAAAAAAAATAATAAAGTAAACACACAAGTTTACGCAGAAAATATCTCTATTTGTTATGGCAGATGCCACTACGAATATTTTAATTTTGTACATTTTCAGTATGAACAATTTATTGTTTGTAAAATTTGAGATACATATATTAAAGACACAATGATAATTTTAAAATACATCATTCAAGTTTTTCCACCTTAAACGGTAAAATAATTATAGAAAATTAGAAATATCACGTAATAGTTTTTGGTTCTTAATTAGGTGTAATTCTGACTAATTCCCTAGAGGTAATTCCGTAACGTACCGACAAGGTTTTCGAAAAGGTCAATTAACCAATCGTGTACCGTTTACAGATCACATGCTCCTCCATGTACCAAAAACAGGTCACGTGCTCCTCCAGACCGCAAGGAATGATAATGGTCCCCAATTAAAAAAAATGTGTGTGCCCTTAATAAGAAAACTATGGACAGGACTTAATAAAATGAAATTTTAAAAGTTGTTCAAGGGGAACAGAAGCATAAATATCAAAAACAGGTCACATATCCTTCAGGTGATTAAACGGTTACTGGAAACACCCGAAAACTAGAAAAAAAAAGCCAAATAGAAATAACTTTAAGTACCATAAGTAAAATTATAATGTTGTGCTGAACTTACTATTAGGATTGGAAATATAACAGCCTTGATTGTATGTACAAGGCGACTTTGTACGGTCATTATACGGCAAACATATCGCTGAGCCATGTTGCGATACAATAGAGAGGCGACGTGAAAGCCAAATTGTATTTTCAAGTACCTTCCATGCACAGGCTTAATCTAACCGGGTTTATACTATTTTCAATTGTGTCGTGTTTTTTGTTTGTTTTTCTGTTGTTGTCTTTGTAATACGATCAGTTTTAGGAATTTTCCAGACAGTTTTCTGTAATTGTATGCACATTTAGCCAAGTATAACAACAATCTATTATAAATGTTAACGACTTAAAACGGAAATCGAACAGTTCGTTTTACGTTCATCACAAGGATCATACTGTATGAAAAATCTCAATGTAGATTAAGACAAACTATCAGTCACCTGATAGAGTGAAATGTCGCTGTGATTATTTTTGCAGCGTTTGCGGGTGACGATAGCCGTCAGTGTGGATATTACCCTGTCCGATGAAGAGCGGGAAGTCGTTGCTTTCGCGTTGGCATCACAAAGGCAAATATTTCAGGAATGAGCGGACTTTGGAAACAAGAGGGCCATGATGGCCCTGAAGTCGCTCACCTGTATATAGGCCCCCCACAGCGGGGCAAGTTTAAACCCCAGGGCTTTTATTTGAATAAACTTGGTAGACACCCATTAGAAGATGTTTCATGCTAAACATCTAAGGTCTAGCTTGTTGGGTTTTTAAAAAAAAAATTTTTTAAGTTTTTTCTTTACACAATATACTATTATTTAAAAACAATGACACTCCTGGGGCAGGGCCAGTTTTGACCCAAGGGCTTTTATTTGAACAATCTTTGTAGACACTTACTAGGAGATGTTTCATGCTTAATATCTAAACTCTAGCTCTTCGGGTTATTTCCAAGAAGATTTTTGAGTTTTGATATACACATATAAGGAAAATCAATGTCCCCCGGGGCGGGGCCAATTTTGACCCTAGGGCACTTATTTGAACAAACTTGGTAGACATCCATTAGACCATGTTTCATGCTAAATATCTTAGCTCTAGCTCTTTGGGTTCTTTAAAAGAAGATTTTTAAGTTTTTACTATATTCATATAGGGAAAATTAATGACCCCCTGGGGCGGGGCCAATTTTGACCCAAGGGCTTTTATTTGAACAAACTTGGTAGACATCCATTAGAACATGTTTCATGCTAGATATCTTAGCTCTAGCTCTTTGGGTTCTTTAAAAGGAGATTTTTAAGTTTTTACTATATGCATATAGGAAAAATCAATGACCCCTGGGGCGGGGCCAATTTTAACCCAAGGGCTTTTATTTGAACAAGCTTGGTAGACACCCATTAGAAGATGTTTCATGCTAAATATCTTAGCTCTAGCTCTTTGGGTTCTTTAAAAGAATGATTTTTAAAGTTTTTACTATATACATATAGGGAAAATCAATGACCCCCTGGGGCGGGGCCAATTTTGACCCAAGGGCTTTTATTTGAACAAACTTGGTAGACACTCACTAGAAGATGTTTCATGCCAAATATCTAAGCTCTAGCTCTTTTGGTTTTTTAGAAGATGATATTTAAAGTTTTTTCTTTTGGTTGCCATGGCAACCAGAGTTCTGCATGGAATTAAATTCTTTGAACAATTTTTAAAGGTGACCACCAAAGGAACATTCCTGTGAAGTTTGGATGAAATTGGCTCAGTGGTTTATGAGGAGATGTCATTTAAAGTAAAAGTTTACGGACGACGGACGGACGACGGACGGACGGACGGACGCCGGACGAAAAGCGATCACAAAAGCTCACCCTGTCACTGAGTGACAGGTGAGCTAAAAACTATAATCCGTACTGTGTTTGTCATGATCAACGTTCACATTAAATCATTAAACTGTAGCCCTAAGCCAAAATTGGCCCGTAGTCTTTTATGGCGGTAAAAAGAGTCAGCGTGTCGGTCGATGTGTCAGTACGTCCTCCCCGTCGGTTTGTCTACTTAATGATTTTCGGATGATAACTAGTGTTTGGAATGAGTGATTGTAATCATAGTTGGTACATAGCAACATTCTGTACCTTCTGTAAGTTAAAAGAGGGACATGATTGTTCCTAGCTAATGGTACAATTTGCAGGCAAAATTAGAATATAAATTACCAAACATAGTTCAATTTTGTAAAACATGAACTTACAAATACGCAAAATTAATGAATGGTTTTATATTTTACAGACACCTTCGGGTCTAACAAAGAGATATTTTGGCAAATGCTGGAAACACTTGGGTTGATACACAGATACCCAGGTACAATATCGATCAGAGACATTGTTGTCGTAGATGACATAGAATGGAATGAGAAAGAAAATGGAAGTATTTGTTTCACTGACATTCCATGGTTAGTTCTTAAACGATTAATTAGTTCGCAAAGTGATGTTAGGGATGTATCAGTAACAATAGAACACGATTTTAATAACGGGATTTATTTAGAAAATACGTTGAGCTCTTCGTCTACCATACCTGACGATAAACAAGACATAAGCCCATTAGATGTATTTTATATCATTTTTCAATGTTGTGATCCTTTTTTGAAACAAGTCCTTGTACAAAAACTGTATCTTTGTAAACTCGCTGTACCATTTTTGTATAAGTATTGGGAAACTAAAGAAAAACAAGTGTCAGTACTATCAGTTTGGCCGTTGCGATCTTTAGCAATAGAAAATAAGCAAACGAATGATAGAGACAGTGAAGGTCAATGTAAAGAAATTGATATTCTTGAGCTTCCAAAAAAATGATAGCTTTTGGGAGGTTGGGTCGACCCCACTTTTCAAAATCCATATTAATGAATAGTATCCTTTCGGATCATGGATGCAAAACCTTCTTCAATCTTGACTGTCGTTCTGGAATGACAGAAAGAAAGTTAAGTAATGGACAGGTTGAAATGTTTTGGTTGCCATTAATTGGGAATCAAAAGGGTAGATTTAAAGAGGCAATGACATTTTTGAACTTAAGAGGTGACTTAAAACAAGATTTTGATGCAGAAATTATAACATTTATTTCAACCTTTGTGGACACTCTCGCCTTAATAGTTGATATTGAAACTCTGAAAAGGGGTAAAAATGTTAATAATGTGCTCCTAAAATTTTCGTCAGTAATGTTAATTATTACAAACCCCGCTTTACAAGAAACAATACAGGTAGTCAATGATTTTGAGAATATTTTTTTGAAAATTAACCCAGGCTGCAATTTCCGAATATTGAATACATTTAGCAAGACTGGCAAACGAAACGCCGTCGATATGGCCTCGTATATGTCAACAAATATAGAAGATCAAGTGAAGTCAAATTGCACTAAATCATATCAAGAACGCTTCTGGCAAGCAAAAATAAAAACAGATGAAGATGATGAAAACTGTCAAATAGGTCAAAACGAATCAATTAAAATGTTTAATCAAATGAAAGATGAGGGCTTGCCGTGCTCTTGGAAGCAAACTCTAACACCTGTTCATAGTAAATTTTCAAAAGAATTAGGAAAGCTTATCAAAGCGCGGGAAAGAGAAAAAAACTTTAAAGAAGGCAACGTCATTGATGCTAAAATTAAAACCGTCAGAGAAACTCAAATAATGGCAATTACAATTTCCGTTAAACTTTTTACTAATATGCTTAGCAGGTATGAAAATAATCTTTATGTACTGAAATATTTTCTTTGTTGGTTACATTTCTATATTGAAAGAGAAAAGCGACACACACTGCCTACATTAATGAACAAACAACGACTAGCTTGGAGAAAATTAAAACTTCTTAAAAGCCGCAATGAAAAACATGTTCAGTCTGATATAGTAAAGCAAGAAAATACTATAAAAGAACTAGAAGAAAAGATAGATGAAGCATCATTTTCTATAGAACATTGTTTCCGTGAAATAGGCCATATTAATGAGGCAATTCTTGAACTAGAAAAAGACTTTGCCACATTAGAATGGCCTCCATTAAGTCAAATATCAAAATTATTGGTCGTCTTGTTGCTGATGGACACCAATTAGAACTCATAGATGGCGAAAGCTTTTATATGCCTTTTAAATGGATAAAAGCTGTAGTCAACGAAGTTGATCAATGCATTGGAGCAGGCAAGGTCCTCTCACTCGGCGTATTAGGGTTGCAAAGCTCAGGAAAATCAACTTTTTTGAATTCTATGTTTGGCTGTCAGTTTTCAACCCGAACAGGAAGATGTACAAGGGGTATTCATGCACAACTGATTCCTGTAAATACTGCTAATTTTGAAGATAAAACATCAGATTACAATTTTATTCTTGTTGTTGATACAGAAGGGCTAAGATCACCTGAATTAGATAATTTTCAACATGAACATGATAATAGGTTAGCAACTACAATAACTGGAATAGGTGATATAACACTGATAAATATAATGGGGGAAAATACAAGCGAAATACGGGATATACTTCAAGTCATTGTCCATGCATTTCTTGGATTGAAAATGACAAACAAAGACTTAGACATAAAGAAAAGTTGTTCTTTCATTCATCAGAACGTAACAGATACTTCTGCATCCGAAAATATGATGAGAGGTCTTGAAAGATTAATTCAAACTCTGGATGAGATGAATAAGGAATCAGCAGAAAATGAACATATAAAAGATATTAAAACCTTCATTCAGGTCATTGAATTTGATATATACTCACAAGTGTGGTATCTTAAAAGTCTGTGGCAAGGAAATCCTCCTATGGCTAGCGTAAACACAGAATATAGTAAAAGTGTAATTGATATTAAGTCCAGTATTTTGAAAAAAGCCTTGACAATGAAAGATAAATCCTACAAATCTTTAAACGATATATGTGAACATGCACATAACTTATGGAAAGGTGTTCTTAACGAAGACTTTGTTGGACGGTAACTTGCACTTTCCAGTACCGTCCATGAACAGGCTCAATCAAACCGAGCCTGCAACATTTTCAATTTTGCCGTGTTGGGCTTTCTTTAGGGATTCTGTATTTATCTATTTTATGATCACATCCGTGTTATTTGTGCCGTGTGGCGGCTTTAAAAAGTCTCCCCGTACATTTAATCAATGATGTTATATTTTCGATCCTTGAAGATCGTTCAGCACGACATTATTGTTGTGCTTGTGGTATTTTAAGTTTCAACTTTTCAGCATTTTCTAGTTGGGTGGTTCCAATATTCCTACTTGAATAATGTTGAATCACCCTTAGGATATGTTGCCTGCTTTTTAAATTAGTCTTTTGACGTCTTATCTGTGATACGCAGGCTTCATAACCTCTGATCCCCTTTCAAAATTCCATTTTATTTAGTTCCGCCCATTGTTTTCTCGTTTAGGGCACACGCTTTTTATTACTTGGGGACCATACGTCGCTTTTCATGGAATGGCACGGAAGTGTCACATTGAAGGTTCCATGATAACCGCCGTAGGAACACATCTGCGGATGTTTCTAAATTCAAAATTTTACTATTTCACGTTTAAATGTTGAATTCTGCTTAAGCCGGTGCTAGCGGGCGTGGACGGTAACTTGCACTTTCCAGTACCGACCATGAACAGGCTCAATCAAACCGAGCCTGCAACATTTTCAATTTTGCCGTGTTGGGCTTTCTTTAGGGATTCTGTATTTATCTATTTTATGATCACATCCGTGTTATTTGTGCCGTGTGGCGGCTGTAAAAAGTCTCCCCGTACATTTAATCAATGATGTTATATTTTCGATCCTTGAAGATCGTTCAGCACGACATTATTGTTGTGCTTGTGGTATTTTAAGTTTCAACTTTTCGGCATTTTCTAGTTGGGTGGTTCCAATATTCCTACTTGAATAATGTTGAATCACCCTTAGGATATGTTGCCTGCTTTTTAAATTTGTCTTTTGACGTCTTATCTGTGATACGCAGGCTTCATAACCTCTGATCCCCTTTCAAAATTCCATTTTATTTAGTTCCGCCCATTGTTTTCTCGTTTAGGGCACACGCTTTTTATTACTTGGGGACCATACGTCGCTTTTCATGGAATGGCACGGAAGTGTCACATTGAAGGTTCCATGATAACCGCCGTATGAACACATCTGCGGATGTTTCTAAATTCAAAATTTTACTATTTCACGTTTAAATGTTGAATTCTGCTTAAGCCGGTGCTAGGGGGCGTGGACGGTAACTTGCACTTTCCAGTACCGTCCATGAACAGGCTCAATCAAACCGAGCCTGCAACATTTTCAATTTTGCCGTGTTGGGCTTTCTTTAGGGATTCTGTATTTATCTATTTTATGATCACATCCGTGTTATTTGTGCCGTGTGGCGGCTGTAAAAAGTCTCCCCGTACATTTAATCAATGATGTTATATTTTCGATCCTTGAAGATCGTTCAGCACGACATTATTGTTGTGCTTGTGGTATTTTAAGTTTCAACTTTTCGGCATTTTCTAGTTGGGTGGTTCCAATATTCCTACTTGAATAATGTTGAATCACCCTTAGGATATGTTGCCTGCTTTTTAAATTAGTCTTTTGACGTCTTATCTGTGATACGCAGGCTTCATAACCTCTGATCCCCTTTCAAAATTCCATTTTATTTAGTTCCGCCCATTGTTTTCTCGTTTAGGGCACACGCTTTTTATACGCCCGTTTGAAAAACGGGACGTATTATGGGAACGCCCCTGGCGGGCGGTCGGGCGGGCGGTCGGGCGGGCGGCGTCCAATTTTGTCCGGAGCATATCTCCTACATGTATGGAGGGATTTTAATGAAACTTCATAGAAATGTTCACCACTATGAGGAGCAGTGTCGCGCACATGAACCAGGTCTCTAGGTCAAAGGTCAAGGTCACACTTAGAGCTCATTGAAAAATGCTTGTCCGGAGCAAAACTTCCACATGTATAGAGGGATTTCAATATTACTTGGCACAAATGTTCACCATTGTGAGGCGGAGTGTCGCGCGCAAGATTCAGGTCCTTGCGGCCAAGGTCAAGGTCACACATAGAGGTCAAAGTTCAGATAAAAATATGAAGATGTGTATATGGACCATTTAGTCATCATTTATTGAGGGATTGTAACACAAATGGTCATTATCAAGACTATGGCTGTGATACATATAATTTAGGTCAATATATACAAGGTCAAGGTCACTAAAGATGATGAAATATCCAGATTTTGTAAATAGAATTTAATCAAAGGGCAACAACAAAGTTATTACTTTGTTCATAAATGATTTACACAATTACTCCCCTTGATCTACTTTCACTTTCAATTCTAAAAATAGAATTTAATCAAAGGGCATAAAATAATCCTCTTTCTTGGACTTGAGTATGTTCTAAAGAATGTAACATTTATTTACACATGTTTCATTCATTGGTCAAGATTCTTAACTGTGATAACTATGGTGTTCTGTAGACTTGGTATTTGTTCATAAAGATCATACAGTAATTACCTTATCAAATGTAAATACTTTCTCATAGAAATTTAATTATATTTTAATTTTCAAGTAAATATCAGTTCAGCTCATTCAAAGATTAAGAATTGTAATGAAATGTATTTCCCTAGAATAAAATCTTAAATCAGAATTTTTTAGTTATTAAATTACAATTACATGTACTTTTTATCTTCCCTACTGATTTGTTTTAAGGTTCATTTAACAACACAGTGCGGCTGTGCCAAGGATAAAAACTTGCTTGCTAGATAACACTTATCCATAATGCCCCCATCTCCATCTAAAGCTTTCGTAAACGGGCGTATTTTGTGACTATGGCACCCTTGTTATTACTTGGGGACCATACGTCGCTTTTCATGGAATGGCACGGAAGTGTCACATTGAAGGTTCCATGATAACCGCCGTAGGAACACATCTGCGGATGTTTCTAAATTCAAAATTTTACTATTTCACGTTTAAATGTTGAATTCTGCTTAAGCCGGTGCTAGGGGGCGTGGACGGTAACTTGCACTTTCCAGTACCGTCCATGAACAGGCTCAATCAAACCGAGCCTGCAACATTTTCAATTTTGCCGTGTTGGGCTTTCTTTAGGGATTCTGTATTTATCTATTTTATGATCACATCCGTGTTATTTGTGCCGTGTGGCGGCTGTAAAAAGTCTCCCCGTACATTTAATCAATGATGTTATATTTTCGATCCTTGAAGAACGTTCAAGCACGACATTATTGTTGTGCTTGTGGTATTTTAAGTTTCAACTTTTCGGCATTTTCTAGTTGGGTGGTTCCAATATTCCTACTTGAATAATGTTGAATCACCCTTAGGATATGTTGCCTGCTTTTTAAATTAGTCTTTTGACGTCTTATCTGTGATACGCAGGCTTCATAACCTCTGATCCCCTTTCAAAATTCCATTTTATTTAGTTCCGCCCATTGTTTTCTCGTTTAGGGCACACGCTTTTTATTACTTGGGGACCATACGTCGCTTTTCATGGAATGGCACGGAAGTGTCACATTGAAGGTTCCATGATAACCGCCGTATGAACACATCTGCGGATGTTTCTAAATTCAAAATTTTACTATTTCACGTTTAAATGTTGAATTCTGCTTAAGCCGGTGCTAGGGGGCGTGGACGGTAACTTGCACTTTCCAGTACCGTCCATGAACAGGCTCAATCAAACCGAGCCTGCAACATTTTCAATTTTGCCGTGTTGGGCTTTCTTTAGGGATTCTGTATTTATCTATTTTATGATCACATCCGTGTTATTTGTGCCGTGTGGCGGCTGTAAAAAGTCTCCCCGTACATTTAATCAATGATGTTATATTTTCGATCCTTGAAGATCGTTCAGCACGACATTATTGTTGTGCTTGTGGTATTTTAAGTTTCAACTTTTCGGCATTTTCTAGTTGGGTGGTTCCAATATTCCTACTTGAATAATGTTGAATCACCCTTAGGATATGTTGCCTGCTTTTTAAATTAGTCTTTTGACGTCTTATCTGTGATACGCAGGCTTCATAACCTCTGATCCCCTTTCAAAATTCCATTTTATTTAGTTCCGCCCATTGTTTTCTCGTTTAGGGCACACGCTTTTTATTACTTGGGGACCATACGTCGCTTTTCATGGAATGGCACGGAAGTGTCACATTGAAGGTTCCATGATAACCGCCGTAGGAACACATCTGCGGATGTTTCTAAATTCAAAATTTTACTATTTCACGTTTAAATGTTGAATTCTGCTTAAGCCGGTGCTAGGGGGCGTGGACGGTAACTTGCACTTTCCAGTACCGTCCATGAACAGGCTCAATCAAACCGAGCCTGCAACATTTTCAATTTTGCCGTGTTGGGCTTTCTTTAGGGATTCTGTATTTATCTATTTTATGATCACATCCGTGTTATTTGTGCCGTGTGGCGGCTGTAAAAAGTCTCCCCGTACATTTAATCAATGATGTTATATTTTCGATCCTTGAAGATCGTTCAGCACGACATTATTGTTGTGCTTGTGGTATTTTTAGTTTCAACTTTTCGGCATTTTCTAGTTGGGTGGTTCCAATATTCCTACTTGAATAATGTTGAATCACCCTTAGGATATGTTGCCTGCTTTTTAAATTTGTCTTTTGACGTCTTATCTGTGATACGCAGGCTTCATAACCTCTGATCCCCTTTCAAAATTCCATTTTATTTAGTTCCGCCCATTGTTTTCTCGTTTAGGGCACACGCTTTTTATTACTTGGGGACCATACGCCGCTTTTCATGGAATGGCACGGAAGTGTCACATTGAAGGTTCCATGATAACCGCCGTATGAACACATCTGCGGATGTTTCTAAATTCTAAATTTTACTATTTCATGTTTAAATGTTGAATTCTGCTTAAGCCGGTGCTAGGGGGCGTGGACGGTAACTTGCACTTTCCAGTACCGTCCATGAACAGGCTCAATCAAACCGAGCCTGCAACATTTTCAATTTTGCCGTGTTGGGCTTTCTTTAGGGATTCTGTATTTATCTATTTGTATTCTCCTTTAGGAACAGTATTGAAATCAAAGCCTATGTGGCTATGGAACGTGTTTTTCAAGATCAACTTTGGCGTCTTGAAAGCTTTATTCGAGATAAATTAATACATATTTCGCAAAATAAGTTTGCCAATTGTGACCAGGATGATGATTTAAAAAGAGTAGCAGACGTTCTTACTTCAGATATAAATGTGGTACTGATTGATGAAAAGGGAAAAAGCAAAGAAGTTATCAAAGAATATTTTAAAAAAGACAAGTACAAAGACATAATTATTCAATGGCAAAACAGTCAAGAAACCCGTTTCGACAAATTGTGTGAAAAACTGGAACAATCAATTCAAGACCAGATAAATAAAGATCTTGAGAAAAGGGCAGTAGAAATTTTGACTTTATCGTATCAAAAAGAGCATGAAGAGGAGCTTCGGAAAATGTCTATAAAAATTGCTTCTGAAAATCGAGGTAAAAAATTATGTAGAGACGAATTGGACAATCTTTTTGATACTATATGGCAATCATTTGTAATTAAGGTAAATGACCCCTCCTCTTATTTAGAGAAAAACAGAAGAAAGATGTTCGATATTTTTTACACTTACCTTATGAATAAGTTCAAAAACAATAATGCGGTGTTAAAAAGGGTTTTAGAAGAAAGCAATCGTTTGACACCACTGCCAGATTTAACAACTTTAAAGGGAACATTTAATCGCACTGGTATTGATGAAAATGATATTAACTTGTTAACATGGCAAAACACAAAAGATGATATACCTTTCCGAACTCATCAAATGAAAAGTGTTGAAACCATGGCGAATGAAGTATTTGAAGCAGTTGACAACAAAATCGAACAAATTTGTCAAGTTAGAGAAGAAATAACGGAAATGGCTATTAATCAATTTATGCATGGCATTAGTTTAAGCATACACAATGTGTTAGTGGGGAACACCGAGTTTGAGTTTCAAATGCCCTTTTATGTAAAATTGTTTGTGCATGTTAGTAGGCATGCACATGTAGTTTTCGAGAAACATAATGAAAACTATTTTAGAACATATGGTGCTGCTGCTCGTCTTAAAAGCTATAAAATACAACAAAAGATTAGTTTCGAAGCTCATCTTAATTGTCGGTTATCAGACGATGTTGTCTCAAAACTTTTTATTATTGTCATTGAAAGTTTTGCTGACTAATGGACATCGCAAACGCTCCAAAATAAAGTAACTAGTGTCCTTTATGCTAATCTTTCTCCGGGAAAAACAGAGCTATAATTGAAATATGCACTGATCTCTTAGAAAAGCACGATTTCTATAATTTCATCAGATACATACATGCTCCAAAGAATTATGCAAGCTCGTGGATAACACATAAGACTAATTATTTCCTATTTGCACCAGAATCAAAGATATACGCACAAATGTCATCATCTTTACTAAATGATTTGTTTCGTAATGTGAAGGCATGTGTAGAAAATGTACACCAGAAATACAAAAATAAATCATCCACTTCCATCGATGACTGGGTCAAATATTTTCAGATATTAATGAAAGAGTCAGATTTCAGTATTCCAACAGAAAAATTCAGAATCATGAAGAAAGAAGCAGAGACTATTGAAAATTTAAAATACCTCACAGATGAGATTCTAGACAGTTTGATGAAATTAGAAGAAGATCTTGTGTCCCGCTTTGAAAAAGTAGATTGTGATTCTGTGCAATGGGTAAATTCGAGTCCTATTGAGGATTTAATACAAAAGATATGGGGATGTCAGGAGCAGTGTCCATTTTGCGGTGAACCATGTATAAAAAATGAAGATCACGCAGGATCTGATCATAACTGCTTGCAACATCGACCTTTATGCTGCATAGGCATTCGCTATAAGCATTCTGAAGCTGCACAGTTAGCATCTTGTGCATTTAATGTACAAACAGATATAGTATAAAATTGTGCAGGTTGTAATTACAAATGCAACAATGGAAAAAGAGAAAAATGCTGCAAAGAAAGGCATTCTTATAAAGATTATAAAACAGTCCTAAATAAATGGTATATAGCTCCATCAGCTAATATGCAAGACACCTCCAGATATTGGATGTGGTTTGTGGCGACTTTTAAAGACAGGTTAAGTGACTATTATCAGTATAAATTCGATGAAATACCCTCATCCTGGAAAGATATAACACAATCTTCGGCACAAGAAAGCCTTTCTGAAACGTATTCGGTATAAATATGGTATATTTAAGTCGGTAAAAATACAGAAAGCCCAAGTTCAACATTTTAAACGCAAGATAATGCATAAAATGTTTACAGTATTTAAGTATGATTCGATAAAAAGAGGTTGAATTATTCGTAAATCCGACCGATATTTAAAGAGGGACTATTTATATCATTGTCGTTTTAAAATGTTTATATGTCCTTTATTGTTTTATATTTTTACGTTATTTGAACTTTGTCATAAACAATTAGATACTCTTGAACGGACATAATGTCACTTTGATAATTTTCATATTTTACAATAATATGCTTTTGCAACTACAGAAGCAAATAAACCTTAAGTTTCCTTTTCATAAAATAAGGTCTTGGCCGTACAGATATTTTTTATCTTATATATCTTTTAATCGTTTTTATTATGTTTAATAATTAGTTGAAAATCAATATATAATTGTTTCCATATTGCTGTTAGCTTATTATGCCTCAGAAATGAAATTTTTTTACCTTCTTTAAAAAAAGCAAACATGATGTTTAGTATGCGTGAATAAATGTTTAAGAGGATTAATATGCTAATCACATTAAGAAAGAAGCGATAAATAAAACTAAAACAAATGCTAAATTACCGGAGCTGAACTAACTGTCAAAACGCAAAAGAGGCAAACGATGGTTCATGTAATTGACCATTCGGTATTCTTGAAACTATAATACGATATATTATTCAATGCTTTTGAAGAAATAAAAACATAAACATATTTTTGAGCTTAACGGACCTTTAAAGTTAAGAAAGACATACATTCTCATTTTCTTGGTGATAACATTCTACATAGACAATTTGTACTAGTGATTCTTTACATGTATATATTTCTTTCCTTAATTGTACGATATATTACTTCTATTTGTGTTTAATTGTGTACCTATTAGTAAATATTTTATTTTGCTAATTTATGTAGTTTACGGTAGAAAAAAAACGATGGTTTTGTTAGTGTATGGAGAAAATATTGCAATGTTATTTTCAATAACTAGCGAATTTTATAATTACATGTATTTTTCCCCTTATATTTTGTTCCAAAAAATGTTATATTCAAATTATTATTCAAACATATATCAATCAGATGTTTTGTTATAAAACTCAGTGAACGATTAGATATGTATGTACAGTGGAAATACTAATTCAGACCACCACAGAATAAAGACAAACTCTCAAATAAAGACCTCCCAATCGTTTACTATTAAGACCATCAGTTTTAGTCACAAATCTTTGTTTTAGTCTTTATGTGGCCCCACTGTTGAGACTACTTAGAATTAATTTAACACCTATTAAAACCATATCTTTAACTTGTTATGACCGAAAAAGTGTTTTAATGAGTCAGATAAAAATAAATTCAAAGTGGTTATATGTGGCTTTCTATGTATTTCTTTGTAAGAATTGATCTTTTATTTGACAGGTGAAATATGTACATTGAAACAAGACCAATGAGAATTAATTCTTTAACAATAAATTATTTCAGAATTATGTTCCACTGTCATCAAAATAATTATATTAAATATTTTAATTGTGATATTTGAAGTTTATGATATATATTCTTGATCATGTTAATACTTAATGACCGAAAAATAATGTGATAATGATATCCATAAAGATGAGAACACCCCGCAATTAAAACCTCTTTGTTCCAATCTCGTTGGTGGTCTTGATGGAGTGTTTTATTGCATAATAAAACCGTGATTTAGTATTTTTTTTATTATTATTATTATTATTATCATTATTATCATATTGCTGTTTATTGTTGTTGTTTCCAGTCATAATCTTTGTTAATATTTGTTACAAATATATGCGTGCTTGTTATTTTGCAATTTGATAACCAACCTTTTTTCATGTTATTGTGACAAATATATGTCAGGAAAAAGGTAGAAAATGCTTATTGGAAACGGAAAAAGTATATTGAGTATTGATTTGCTTTTCATTTTAATAGTTTGTTTACTTGTGTCCGTGGAGCGTTACATTAAAAGAACCACTTTAATTAATGTTATGAAAATTGTTTTGCTAAACGTACGTATTTGTATTCTTAAATGCGCCTGAGTGCAGAAAAGAATAGCTAGCTATTCTCTTCCCCCAACATGTTTCCGTTCGCGTAACACTTGAATGAAGTTTCTTTATCTAAATTATTAATTCGATCGTTATTCAATAGATTCATTGTCACTATTCAAAGCCACCACTCTGGCATGGATTTTTATTCAATAATACACATTAATGATTAGAAAAAATTAAGCCTTTTTGCTTTCACATGTGTTTCGGAATAAGGTTACTGTCTCGGAATAGCCGAGAGTTTTGTCTGACTCTTGTTCGGATTTGTATTTTAATCTTTTTTTGAATTGTCAAATTTCATGATTTTTCAATTTGTGTTTATATGCAGATGTTTTGTTTCGTAATGAGCATGTAAGTTAAGGCTATACCTGTTTACAATTTCATCTCATATTTCCCCTAATTACTTATAGAACGTTTGTGATATAAACACTTCATCCGGAAGTGTCTTTTATTTAAGCGCAAGTGAATGTGTTATTTTCTTATTCCGAACAAAAGACATTTACATACTTAGAAACTAGTTATTTTCCTCCGTGTTTCTAATGTCCTACATTTTCCTTTTTCTCCAAGTTTTCTGTTTCCTCCATATTTCTAATAATGCTGTTCTTTCTATTATCCACTATGTTTCTTATTCCCTCCTTTTTCTAGTTTCATCGATAATTCTTATGTCATTCATGTTTCTAATTTCCTTCATGTTTCTTATTTCTAATTTCTACCATGTTTCTTATGGATTTAATTTTTCTTATTTATTTCCCGTTTCTCACCCGTCTTATTCCCTCCTTTTTCTAGTTTCATCGATTATTCTTATGTCATTCATGTTTCTAATTTCCTTCATGTTTCTTATTTCTAATTTCTACCATGTTTCTTATGGATTTAATTTTTCTTATTTATTTCCCGTTTCTCACCCGTCCATGTTTCTTAAATTGTCTTTTCTAATTTCCTAAATGTTTCTTTATTCCTTGATGTTTTTAATTTCCTAAATGTTTCTTATCAATTTCCTACAGTTATCTGCATGTAATGTTCTTCCTTATAATAAATAAGTTCGTTCTTATATATTATCATAATTCCATGTCATGTTGAATACAATGCTCAGATAATTAAGAGAGTATTTGTACGACTTTTTACACATTTTTGTTTGTTTGTTTGTTATTTGGTTGTATAAATTTAAGCAATTCATATTTTGTTTACTAGATTGTTATGCGTTTTTGTGAACAAATGTGATGTGACATTTCTTTTTACTTTGAACAGAAATCACATTAAAGAGGCACAAAGAGGTTCTTTCACATGTAGGGACTGAAAATATTTTTCAAAGAATCTATACCATTTGAAGAATGTCTAAAAAAATAACCTGCGTGCGAAAGTTAAGGTTATTCGTACATTCCTGTTTTATAGAATAATTATTGTAATTGTGCAACATGACCCACAATGAAAACCGTTAGAAAGCTTTAAACTCAGAAAGGGTTTAGAATTGCCTGAAAAGGACGATTAACTTTTCAATTATCAGTAAATTTCCTTTTAATCTTTGTATGATTTTTCTGTTTAAAGTGCCTCCGGTGTAACAAATTCAAATTTTATGTTTTCAGACATAAGAGCTCCTTTTAAAAGAATCGTTTTATTAGTATAAACAAAATTCAACATTCACAATAAGTAGAATGTAAATAAACCTTGTGTATTATTTATATAAAATAAAGTGTGTGCGTGTTTAAGCCGGTGCTTGTTGTCTTCCTTTTGCCCTTCAACTTCTTAATTATGCATAAATGATAACAAAATGCTATAACCTATGAATATGTATTTGACAGTGCTAACAGTCATGTCAGTTATAGCCAAATGAGTATTTTATGGAGAGTCCTAAACACCGCTTATCAGGATTTCATTTAAAAATACAAACTTTCTTTATCTATCTACATAAAACAGGAATAGAATAATGAAACGTTGGGACAGTGAGCAAACAATAAAATTAACTTCAATAATTTTCGAAGGGTTGTATTGGTCTTTATTGTTTGCATATTCTATTTTGCTGTTTTAAACGTAAGAATACTTTAAAAGCAAACATCGTGAAGGCATCGTGAAAGTGACATGGCTTTAATACTATAAGTTCTTTGAGAACTTCATGACAAATATCGTTTTAGAATTTGTGTCACTCAACTTAGTGTTAGTTAAGTATTATAATTGTTCTACTCAGAAAGCAGTAATAAGTTTCAATTGTTTATGGTGAAGAAATTAACAGCTTGCTTAGATCTTCTGTGACATTATGTTTTAAGGTAGACCATGGGTAATGCATTACCTCCACTTTGAAGAGTATTCAAATATACTAAAATCCTTTTGCAAACTACATTGAAACTGAGGGGCGTGGGTTCAAGCCCCAGAAGGGGCAACTTTTTTTCTTTCTTTTTTTTCTTTTTAACATTTTTTATGTATCCCTCTGATCCCTTATGAAAGAAAAAAGGGTTTGATTTAAATTATATAATTTTTGTAGGTATTTATTTGCTAAATAATGACAAAATAAATAGAAAATATGATACCAGATATTTTTAAAGTTTAATAAAATAAAAACTACACGGTAAAAGTATTTTATATTTCGCAGGATCAACCAATATACCTTTAAAGAAATTTAGGCAAACTTTGAAAACAGCCCCTCATTATGGTAAATTTTAGGAATATTTTGAATAAGGCATTTTAGATAGGGAAATGGTAAAATTAGTGTTTAAAGTGGGTGGGGTTGGGTAAGATTTTTATACATATTAAGAACATTTTGTTTAGAAACAAACATTGTGCTTGTGTAATTTGTTACCTGAATGTTACTATTTGTTTCTTAACAATAGATAATAGAAAAACAGTTTTTATAATGATGAT
Organism: Ruditapes philippinarum; assembly: GCF_026571515.1. NCBI lineage: Eukaryota > Metazoa > Mollusca > Bivalvia > Venerida > Veneridae > Ruditapes > Ruditapes philippinarum. Next base: position 285,386 of record NW_026867073.1, read on the forward strand.
ATTACAGATTATTTAGAGGTTCTTCATTTCTGAAAATAAGCCCTTCTAATGGCAAAGTCTTAGTTTAGAAATATATCCATAACTCATAAACCAAACGGTAAATTTTATTTAAATTTTGCATACAGTTGACCTTGAAGACATATAACTGTCCTATGTTGTCAATTTTACAGTACCTTATGGTGCCCATTACTCATGGTCTACCTTAATCGTTGTTTGACGTTTTAAGCGGTGTGTTGTATAACGTCTTTAAAATGTCTGTTACATAAGGTAGCATTTTGTTTTCCTTTACGAGTGTATGGCAGACGCGCTATTACGTTAAATATAGAGAAATAACAAACAAAATTCATTATTAGATCGACACAACTTTTGTTTCAATCGTTTTTTTGAAAAGGATTTTAAGTATTGACAAGGCTATTTATAATTATATATTGAATAATTTGAAGAATTTTGTTACTTGAGCGACGGCATTTGTAATATATACTACTATATATAACGGCTTTCAATAATACTGCTAAAGCATACACCCAAAGAACTTCCAAAAGAACTCATTTTAATAAATTTGAAACGTATTTACAATTCGATGTTCATTTACAAGATGAGACAATTGGTCGTGCAATTCGTAGAAAACTTTGAAACTATAAATCATTTTGGCATGAGAGGAGTGATAAGAATCTGAAGTTCATAGAATGTCACGTCTTGCAGAAAATCCTACAAAATAATTTATTTTTTTGACATTTTAATCTGCCACTTGTCGTGAAAGTATTATATGATAACAGAATAAATGAAGGTGACCTAGACTATTTAAAAGGTAATCTTTCTTCCTCTTTAACATATAAATACTTTATAATAATAAGACATGATAAAGGAAACTTTGTTAATCAGTTATCATTTATTGTTTTATTGTGGTACATATGAGAAAAACATCCTTGTTTTGGTTCAGTCATGTGTTAAACAAAGTCCTGATTTTTGACAGTAATAAAATGTTAAGGTTTCACCTATTGAACCTATGTAATTTTAATAGCCAACATAAGACATATAATTATTGTAAGTGTTTCTATTATAAATTTTTATTACAAATATTAAAATAATATAACTGAAAATTAAAACTAGAGCTATCAGTAAAATGTGATTCAAACACCCACATGCAATCTTCACGTTTTGAAAAATTACTGGTTTAGCTCGACCTATAATTAAATAATGTTTCATCTGTGTACCAATTATTATTACAATTGAATGACCATCTTCAAGAAACTAATCTTTCTATTTTTAGTAACAGTAATCTTGATCTTGTATCTAGAGGGTCCAACAACATTCATCAAGGTTTCTTGATAAGCTTGCTAAATGCCAAGTTTAAATTGCTCATTCTTAACTCTAGTTATCCTGCATAAACCATGTTGCTACTTTTAGTAACAGTGACATTGACATTGACTGAGGTCCAAAAGAAACAACAAGCAAGCTCGCTAAAACCAAGTTTGATTGCAATATCTAATTTTGTCTGTGAGCATTAGTCTATTTCTAGTAACAGTGACCTTGACCTTAACCCAAGGTAAAAAAAGCAATACCATTCGGGGTCTTCTCATAAGGTAACTACGTGTATATATCCACTTTAATTACAATATCTCATTCTTAACTCTAATTATGGTCTGGAAACAATTTTTCTATTTCTCGTAACAGTGACCATTAGCCTAGAGTCCTAAAAGAAATCCCAAACGGGGTCTTCACATAATTTTGCTGAACAACTTTTTATCTTAAGTAACAGTGACCTATACCCCAGGGGATCCAACCATTTTAAGTTAGAGTGACCTTAACCTTAGGGGTTCTAACAGCAAATGCAACCGAGGTCTTCACATTCTCCTATTTTCAGGTTTTATTACAATATCAACATAACATTCCGAACTGTAGTTATTCGCCGGATACCATTTATCTATTTTTAGTAACAGTGACCTTGACCGTGACCCACAGGGGAGTATAAAGTAAATAACAAAGTTGATAACAATATCTCATTCCCAATTCTAGTTATTTTTTTCGGATTTGCAGTAGCAGCGACCCTGAACTTGACCCCAGTAGGTCCAAAAGCAATACAAAGAATAATATGAAAGATAAAGTCATTATTTTGTACTTTTTACTCCTCTTAATTCACATTATATGAAGTTCAAAGTTGATACTTCAAACACATATGACAACTACAGACAAATATGAAGCATTTAAAATGTTAAAATGCAATAGTTAGAAAATTATGAAAGTTTATTTTCATTGTACTACAACTCACTAAGATCTATCTACCGTATTTACTGTTATGCTCTGAACAAAGTAAGTTTTGTTATAATTATTTGTTATATATAAAACAACAAAACCAATCACCTTTAACTTCATAACAATTCCCCCAACTGGTATAATCTGCAAGTCATGAGCAAGGATATTCATGAAATAATGTCACCTGTATGCGTGCCGAAAGTCGGACGGACGTAGACATGCCGAAAGTATCTCACGGCACATTAAGAAACAACTGGTGTCACAAAAAAACTTACTAAACGATTTTGTAGAATATGACGTGAAAGTTCACAGTATGAAAGAGACAAGCTCCTATGTCTCATACAGGTTTTCGTGTAGTCTGCAATACATTGAAAAAAAACCGCAGGGAAGTGGTAAACAGTCGATATTGCACCAAACGCGGCAAATTGAGATTAATTTAAAAATAAACATATTATCAAGCTCTTTTTTTTGGTTTTTTTATTGCTGAGACAACAAATCCATATATATTTCTAATGAAAGCCAAATCACATTAGAAATATATTTTATTGACATATAACGTATTACATGTTTTCAAAAACAAAATCTTAGCAGTTCGTCATTTGTAATATTTTTTTCACTAATTGACTGAAAAATACCCAGACAAAATGAGGGCATCTTGGTGTGAATGAACAAATAACTCTAACTTGATTAAAACTTGATATTATTATCGATTATCGCTTCGGCATTTTGCCTCCAACATAACACAATTATACGTTATTTAAAGAACTTTATCAAGATTAATTTAATGAAAATCAGCATCATCGTAAGCATTAAAATCAGCAACATTACATTGAAATTGCAGACTCAGTTTATTTGAGTCTTTACATGATGGATAATGAAAAAGTGCAACGTCCCTCACGCCCCCTAGCACCGGTACTCAATTCTCAACTTTTCAAAATGCCGGACCCAGTGATCCAAAAAAATATATCAACACTGAAGCGAAGTACGGGGAAATTTTTACGGCTGTCACACGCATTAAAACTAATGAAAGGTTGATAGCAACTAGTATAGTTATGAAGACGTTCATCTAAATTCATTCAATTCTTTCATTGCAGACTATGTGTTATCTCTATAAGTTCAAATTAGTTGTTTTTACAACTGCTAATAATCTTTGATCCAGAAAGGAAACATAAAACATTATTTTTCAAATAGTTCATTTACAGTAGGATTCAGTTAATTTCGTTTATATGTAATCGTAAAGCAATGTTAGTTTTAATTGAAATATACAATACTAAACTAAAATGTGTATACTATTGTTGTGTATTGAGATCAAAGAGCATGGATCAACTAAGAAACAATAATATCTGTTTGTTTTTGCGTAATAAAAGTATTTTAATCATTTTGTATTCAAAATAAAGATAAAGTTTCAATTATTATACGATTTTTATCTGACAAAGGATAATATGCAAAATAGGTTATTGTTCGGTTCGAGTTATCAAGTACGTTTTTATCACAAATATCATTACAATTTTTGAACTCAATTTAGTTATATACGTTTAACCTTACAAATGCAATGTTAGGTGAAATACACGATAAACTGAATTTAATGTACACTTTCATTATAACACTATAATACGTGTTGATATTTATTTATATTCATTCCTTACGGTGATGCCTAATTTGCATATTCCTTACTAACATAAATATTTTTTGGCTATTTCATATATAATACATGTATCGAAGTATTGTCAGTAACAGACTAGTATAATAGACATATGGTCAACGATTGACACTTTGACAAATGACCTTTTGTATCTACAAAGCAGTTTAATACTAAGTAATGCTGATCTGACAAGGTGTCTTTCTTTATGGAGGTCATATAATTTATTTTGATTTATTGTTCTTTGTATTTTGTTTCAAAACCATGAGCGAAAATACAAAAA